>NC_041405.2:34843382-35143382 GCF_900747795.2 Erpetoichthys calabaricus
AAAGTACTCACAGCGCATCACTTTTTCCACATTTTGTTATGTTACAGCCTTATTCCAAAATGGATTAATTTTTTTCCTCAGAATTCTACACACAACACCCCATAATGACAACGTGAAAAAAGTTTACTTGAGATTTTTGCAAATTTATTAAAAATAAAACAATCGAGAAAGCACATGTACATAAGTATTCACAGCCTTTGCCATGAAGCTCAAAATTGAGCTCAGGTGCATCCTGTTTCCCCTGATCATCCTTGAGATGTTTCTGCAGCTTCATTGGAGTCCACCTGTGGTAAATTCAGTTGATTGGACATGATTTGGAAAGGCACACACCTGTCTATATAAGGTCCCACAGTTGACAGTTCATGTCAGAGCACAAACCAAGCATGACGTCAAAGGAATTGTCTCAAGGCACAAACTTGGGGAAGGTTACAGAAAAATTTCTGCTGCTTTGAAGGTCCCAATGAGCACAGTGGCCTCCATCATCCATAAGTGGAAGAAGTTCAAAACCACCAGGACTCTTCCTAGAGCTGTCCAGCCATCTAAACTGAGCAATCGGAGGAGAAGGGCCTTAGTCTGGGAGGTGACCAAGAACCCGATGGTCACTCTGTCAGAGCTCCTCTGTGGAGAGAGGAGAACCTTCCAGAAGGACAACCATCTCTGCAGCAATCCACCAATCAGGCCTGTATGGTAGAGTGGCCAGACGGAAGCCACTCCTTAGTAAAAGGCACATGGCAGCCCGCCTGGAGTTTGCCAAAAGGCACCTGAAGGACTCTCAGACCATGAGAAAGAAAATTCTCTGGTCTGATGAGACAAAGATTGAACTCTTTGGTGTGAATACCAGGTGTCACGTTTGGAGGAAACCAGGCACCGCTCATCACCAGGCCAATATCATCCCTACAGTGAAGCATGGTGGTGGCAGCATCATGCTGTGGGGATGTTTTTCAGCGGCAGGGACTGGGAGACTAGTCAGGATAAAGGGAAAGATGACTGCAGCAATGTACAGAGACATCCTGGATGAAAACCTGCTCCAAAGTGCTCTTGACCTCAAACTGGGGCAACGGTTCATCTTTCTGCAGGACAACGACCCTAAGAACACAGCCAAGATATCAAAGGAGTGGCTTCAGGACAACTCTGTGAATGTCCTTGAGTGGCCCAGCCAGAGCCCAGACTTGAATCCGATTGAACATCTCTGGAGAGATCTTAAAATGGCTGTGCACCGACACTTCCCATCCAACCTGATGGAGCTTGAGAGGTGTGCAAAGAGGAATGGGCTAAACTGGCCAAGGATAGGTGTGCCAAGCTTGTGGCATCATATTCAACAAGACTTGAGGCTGTAATTGCTGCCAAAGGCGCATCGACAAAGTATTGAGCAAAGGCTGTGAATACTTATGGACAAGGGATTTCTCAGTTTTTTTATTTTTAATAAATTTTCAAAAACCTCAAGTAAACTTTTTTCATGTTGTCATTATGGGGTGTTGTGTGTAGAATTCTGAGGAAATAAAGGAATTTAATCCATTTTGGAATAAGGCTGTAACATAACAAAATGTGGAAAAAGTGATGCACTGTGAATACTTTCCGGATGCACTGTAGATGTAGCCTTTAAAAATCGATAAAACTTGTTTTTCCCATATTAAGTTTTAAATTACAATGTGTTGTGACAGACAATGCCTGTGGCCTATCACACAGCATGTAGGCTTGGCAAAATGGCAGCATAACAGTCAATCACGATGCACTTTGCAAATTTGTCCAACCCCCACGAGAAAGCTACGCTGTAAACATTAGCAATGTGGTTGGGAGTTTGGGAAAGCTGTCGCGCATCATGGTGAGGCAAGGCACCAGTAAGTGAGGCTGCGGAATAAAATCCGTTAATTGTTCAGGAAGACATAACACCAAAGAAAAGGCACACGTCGTCAAAAGTTTGGAATTGGTTTTGTTACGTAAAATCAGACAAGTTACAAATCATGCCAGTATGCAAGATATGCCACCAACAGGTGCCAACAAAGCGTAATACAACACACATATTCCACCACCGTAAAAATAACATTCTGTCAAATATGCCGAATGTCAAAAAGAACCCACGAGTGATGTGGCTATTATGTCTTCGAGCTGCAGTGCTGTTCCTAAACGGCAGTCGATTATGTCGTCATTTGCTGATGCGATACCTTTGAGTAGAAAATTAAAAAGTTATGAGGACATCAAAGACACAGACAATTACTCCTTGGCCGAAGAACATGGTGCCAGTGAGTGCTGTCAAAGAAAGAAGGCTTCAGGTTTAAACTCCCTGGCCGAAAATATTTTTCTCAGAAGGCGCTTCCACAGCTTTATGATAAACGTTAGATGAAGTCAGAGGCTGCGTTAAAAGATGTGAGATACTTTGCCACTACGACAGACTTAATGGTCGACTCAGGCATCGGAGCCATACACTAAGTCTTACTATTAAATAAATTGACACGGAGTGAAATTTGGAGAGCAAATGTGTCCAAACTGCATATTTTATCACGGATTACACGGCAGAAGCTATCACAATGCCACTCGTGGATGCCCAGTCATTCTGGGGGCTTAGAGAGGACCACCAGGTGTGTAGTACTATGGATAACAGAGCAAACATTGTTAGGGCTAAGTGGCTGAAAAACTGGACTAATGTTCACTTAACTAATAAGATTGTACATAGCAATCCTTTTAGTTAATTAATTTAACGTTGTGAATATGCGTTGTATTGCTGTGATGACATTTTCAGTACTAACATTACAATATACTACAATAGTTGCTTCGACTATTATGCTATTTTATTAATAACTAGACAAAGAGCCCGTTTCGACAACGCAAGATGAAACAGGCACGAGTTTGTGTCAGCAGTGTATGAAGAACAAATGATAAGTAACGAAGAAGTTGTTTTGTAATGATTGTAGTCCGCTTTACTCATTACTGTACAGGCTTGTACTGTTAGTTGATGAATTTTCCAGGCCTATAGTATAATATTGAATGATGAATGTGCCAGTACAATATGGAATAGTAATAAGTATAAGCACCACAAACCTGATATAAGTGTATTGAATGAATGCGTAATTGAATCAGAATACGTAATTAGGCCTCAAGCTGTAGTCGAAATCGCCTTTCAGGCCTCTAGAGCTTTAATCGAAGTCGCCTTTCTCTTTGAATTTTTGCGGCCGTAAATCCGCCGCTTGCCGCGATGTTGGGGTTGGATGTCGGTCGCGCAAGGTTTTTCGGGCAGCTGCGCAGAAGGCAACTGTGCATTCGGCTTCGGACGTGCGCAGAAGGCGACTGCGCATTCGGCTTCGGACGGACGTCAGTGAGTGAGTGAGGAGGCAGGCAAATTACGTATTAAGATACATGAAGACTGAGACAGTAAATAGGCTAGTCTTTTTAGCAAAAAAAAGTGTGCTAGAAAGAAAACAAAACATCCCAAATTATTTTAGATTCTGTCCTACCTGATATTTTTAAGAGATAAGAGAACAGAGGTAGATTTTTTGCAACTAGTAATGCAGATTTATTTGCTTTGTGTTATGCTTGCAATTTAACATATTTCCACTGTTTTGCAGTTTTTCTACACTTTTATTGCCATGTTAATTTGAGCTACTGTAAGTGCAATCATTCTGAAATCTTTAAAATCAATAACATTCCAGAATTTTTAAAGGAAATGTTAAATGTATATAGTTTATGTGCCATTTCTCAAAAATAAATAATATCTTCTTCTTAATATTTTCTTATTTTAACTTGTTTATTCAGAATATATTAGTATAGATACTCTTTAAAAATAGAAACAGGAATTTGAAACTACGTATATCATGATCATTATTGAAGTCAATGGAATACAGCAAACTGAACACGAGGTATGCGTTTATAAGTTTTAACACTATTGCAATTGCATTAATTTCCACTGAAACCTTGTGAGAAAAGAAAATATACAGTAGTACATCAGAACAATCTAGATGAGAACAGGCCATTTAGCCCAACAAAGCTCCAAAGTCCTATCCACTTAATTCTCCCAAAATAACATCAAATAAAGTTTTGAGAGTCCTTAGTGAAACAGAAGATGTATTTTCGTAAAAGTAAAAATGCTGCAGACAGACAGCCTACAGCATAAGTGCACAAAAACAGTCATTTTCTAACCTGCTTAGTCCTGAACAGGGTTGTGAGGGGTCTGCTGGAGCCTATTCCAGCTAGCAAAGGGCACAGGACAGGAACAAACCCTGGGAAGGACACCAGTCCATCACAGTGCAAACACACACACACACACACACTACAGTCAGTACCTGGAGGAAACCCACTCACACATGGGGAGAACACGGGATGCAAACCCTGGTCTTCTTGCTGCGAGGCAGCAGTACTACAAGGGGTGTTCAATAATTTATGTCTCAGAGTATGAAAGAAAATAGAAAGCATGTTGAAACAAGTCAGGGTATACTGTGACACATCTCAAGGTTACTCCTGCACAGTTGTGGCTCAGTGCAAGGCAACCATTCTAAAATACAGGATGTCAAGGGAGTCCTTGTGCAAATCAAGTAAGAAAATGCTAGATTTGGAGTAACATTCAATGATAACATTTCTTACAAAAGAAGGGAAAAAGCCAAAGGAGTTCCATGAACGCATGACTGCAGTTTATGGTGAGTCTTCCCCATCATCCTGCAAAGTACAATTTTGGAGCAAGCAAAGATGAACTTGGCCCTCACACGGGACGGCCTGTGGCAGCAACTTCCACAGAAATGTGCTAGAAAATAGAATATTTGATTTTGTCAGACAAATTAAGGTTTCCAGATTTGCTGAAGAAATGGGCATCTCGGCAGGTACAGTTTGGAAAATAATTCATGAAAGTTGGACATGTCAAAGGTCAGTGCAAGATGGGTTCCAAGAATGCTGATGCCATGTCAGAAGGCCACGAGGCTCCTGTGCTGTCAGGAGAACTTGGAGATGCCCCATGACGGCCATGTGAATTATTTTCATTGTTTAGTGACTGGAGATGGACTTGGGTCTATCACAGAGATCCTGAGTTGAAAATGGAGTCAATGCAGTGGAAGCATAAGTCACTCCCCACCCCAAAAAAGTTGAAGACAGAAAAATCTGCAAGCAAAGTCATGGCAATTGTCTTCCGGGATATTGAAGGACTTTTGCTTCTGGAGTTCATGCCACACAAGATAACCATAACCAGGGAGAGGTACGCCATCACAATGATAGCTTTGCAGGAGTCAATCAAGGAGAAAAGAAAACTCACAGCAAGACATGCTTCTTCTTCACGACAATATGCCAATTCACATGTCACATCAATCACAGGCTGCCGTCCGAGAATGTGGGTTCCAGCAGCTGAACCATCCACCCTACAGTCCTGATCTGGCTCCCACAGATTATTTCATGTTCCGAGTTTTGAAGAAATCTCCCCGTGGACAGCGGTTTTCAAGTGACGAAGACGTCATGGTTTGAAGGTCAAACAGAAGATTTTTTTTCAAAGGGGTTAAAGTCATTTCAGGAAAGTGGATGAAGTGTATGAAGTTATCAAGAGACTATATTGAAAAATTAAACAAAAACATTTTGAAAACTCTTTTCTTTCCTACTGAGGTAGATAAACCATTGAACACCCCTGCGCCACCATCGCACCTCCAGTACACAGACAGAGATAGCTTAATAATAACACATCTCTATATTATAATAAAAAAAAAATCTTGGGAGGGAGACGAGACATGATCTTCTCGGAAGACAATTTGATGGCAAAAGGACAGCTGCTGTACAGGCTTTTAAATGATCGATGCAAAGCACAACAAGCAGAACACGCAGCTTGCCAGCAGCAGCAAGACAGCAGATGTTCTGACCTCATCCCCCCACTCAAGTAATAGTGAAAATAATGCATATGTAACAATTCCCATCTTTAAATTGTATATCCGGTAAACCAAACCTAGGGGTGGGCGAGCAAAGCGAGCAGGGTGCGGAGCCCCCTAGTACATTTTAATTTAAATCTTCAAGGCATGTCCAAGGTGCAGTTTAACTGTATATACTGCAACATTGGTGCTTCCCCTAGCCCAGTGATGGCGAATGTTTTAGAGACAGAGTGTCCAAACTGCAAACCAATCCCACTTATTTATTGCAAAGTGCCAACACTGCAATTTAACCTGAATACTGAGGTTTTTGTTTAGAAAAAAACAACTCATACATTAACATCTTTTTTCTTAAAAGAAAAACACAATAACAGAGCTTTCAATGATACAAACAACTTTTTATTGAAAGGTAAAAGTTTGCATTTGGCATGCTTTTAAACAATTAATGTGATTTTTGCTGCTGTATGCATGCTGATAATTTGTCTAACCTTGGCTCATACTTTGTAAGTTTGAGAGCAACACATGCAGCACTCAGGTCATCTGTTAGTCTTTTTCTGGTGTCAGATTTGATACAATTCAAAGCTGAAAACAGCTACTCACAATTGGTGGTGGATTTTAGCAGGCCCAGGCCCCTCATGGACCCCGTGATCATCAGAGGTGACTGTGTGCTGAGGGTGCAGACCTATACATACCTGGGAGTGCAGCTGGATGATAAATTTGACTGGACTGCCAATACTGATTCTCTGTGCAAGAGAGGACAGAGCCAACTATACTTCCTTAGAAGGCTGGCATCCTTCAACATCTGCAATAAGATGCTGCAGATGTTCCATCAGACAGTTGTGGCGAGCGCCCTCTTATACGCGGTGGTGTGCTGGGGAAGCTGCATAAAGAAGGAGGACGCCTCACGCCTGGACAAACTGGTGAGGAAGGCAGGCTCTATTGTAGGCACGGAGCTGGACAGTTTGACATCCGTGGCAGGCTTCTGTCCATCATGGAGAATCCACTGAATAGTATCATCTCCAGACAGAGGAACAGCTTCAGTGACAGACTGCTGTCAATGTCCTGCTCCACTGACAGACTTAGGAGATTGTTCCTCCTTCCACACTATGTGCCTCTTCAATTCCACTCGGCCATTGGGGTTTGGGGTGGTTAAACGTTAACATTATACAAAGTTACTGTCCATTATACCTGCATCTTTAATTTAATATTGTTTTTTGTATCAGTATGCTGCAGCTGGAGTATGTGAATTTCCCCTTGGGATTAATAAAGTATCTCTCTCTCTATCTATCTATGGCCAGAATAATCAATCCATCTATTTTCTGAACCCACTTAAAAGATTTTTCATAGATTTACATGTATCTATGCCTTAATCAAATCCTAAGGTCAAGACAGTAACAGCTACGTATACTTTTGTTAAACTGGTTGTTTGCTGCCCATTGGGGGCCAATGCCGTATGTTTATATTGAAACTTTATTCATATGTGCTTCATCAAATTAAAATCCCTGCAACTGACATTATGATGGCAATATTTGCCTTTATATTCGCTATTCAAGGAGTGGATGTAGAGGTGGTCCAGTCGTACAAGTACTTCACATTACTGACAGGTTGGACTGGTCTCGGAACATGGAGGAACTACTACCTTTTGAAATATTCCCATTTTTTTTGCTTTACAGCCTGAAATGAAAACACACAAACCAATATTTTTTCCGGCTTTACTTACTCAATACAATTTATAACATCCAAGTGAAAGATAGTACAGCTACAGTTCAGAAGAATTTTAAAAAATAAAAAACAATACTGAGATTAATAAAGGATCACCCCCTCCTAAACAATTTTTGTAAACTCAATCAGGTGTAAGTGCCCCCCATTTCCATTGCAGACTATGGTTACTGGCTTCCACCTGTGATCAATTGTAATCAGTGCGATTAGTGAAGCTGTTCCTGGAGCATTCATTCCCTTCCTTGGTAGTGCAATACAAACAGCTGTTCCTGGAGCATTCCCTTGCTTGGTAGTGTAACTGACAGCAAACAACCAACTATGGGTGGCAAGCCACTTTCAAAAGATCTCAGGGATAGAGTTGTGAACAGACATAAGGCAGGAGATGGATACAAAAAAAAATCTCAAAAGGCTTTATCAATCTCAAGGAGCACAGTAAAGTCCATAATGAAGTAGTGGCAAGTGTTTGGTACTTCTAGGACTCTCCCCGGATCCAGCCGTCCCTCCATACTGGATGGAAGAGTAAGGAAGAAACTGGTAAGAGAGGCTACCAAGAGGCCAATGGCCACTTTGAAGAAGTTACAGGATTTTATAGCAAAGAGTGGTCATTGTGTGCGTGTGACAACAATTTCAGAAGTGCTCCACAATTGTGAAAAAAGCCACTTCTTAAGAAAGGACAAATTAAGGCTCATTTGAGCTTTGCCAGAATGCACCTTGAAGATTCTGATGCCAAGTGGAAAAAGGTCTTATGGTCAGATGAGACCAAAATCAAACTATTTGGCCTCAATACCAAACGGTACACCTGGCGAAAATCCAATGCAGCTCACCATCCACAACACACCATACCTACAATAAAGCATGGAGGTGGCAGCATCCTGGTGTGAGGGCATTTCTCTGGCGCAAGGACTGGGGCTCTCGTTAGAAGGAAAAATGGATGGGGCAAAATACCGTCAAATTCTTGAGGAAAACTTGCTACCCTTTGCCAGAAAGTTGAAGATGGGCAGAACGTTCACCTTTCAACACAACGACCTGAAGCACACAGCAAAATTGACCACACTGTGGCAGAAGGAGAAAAAAGTGAATGTCCTCATATGGCCCAGTCACAGCCCAGACCCAAATCCCATTGAAAATCTGTGGAAAGATTTGAAGATAGCAGTCCACCAATGCTAACCATCCAATTTGATCGAACTTGAACAGTTCTGTAAAGAAGAGTAGGCAAATATTACTCAATCTAGATGGCAAATATTACTCAATCTAGATGGGCAAAGCTGATAGAGAAGTATCCCAACAGACTCAAGGCCGTCATTAAGCAAAAGGTAGTTCAACAAAATGACATTTACATTTTGTGGGGGGGTTGTGGGGAGGAATCCTTTCAGGGTGGATGTCGACTTTTGTTGAGAGCAGTAAGCAACTGCAAGCGGTGACAACACCTGCCATTACATTTTAGTTCGATTCTCTTTGCTAGAAGGAAAGTTAGCTTCGTTGGTTTGATCAAGATTCCCATGCGCTTGCGGGCGTAGCGAAGAGCAAATAACGTCAAAAATGGCATCGACATCTGGCGAGAGATCAAAGCGAATGCACAAAGTACTCGGTGGAAGACGACGTTTTGTATATTATCGCTGAATTGGACTCTGACCTGTCAGACTCCAATTCTGATGCAAGTGATCTGGAGTTCGAAAACGAAAGTGAGGTACCGGCGTCAGGTGATCGATCTCCACTAACTGTGGTGCTGAACACGTTTGTGTAGATGAAGACCACCACTCGTGATGACACGAGTTACATGCGAAGACAGCCAGCCTGCAACGCATTCCTGCCAGCTGTATGGCACGTCAAGCAGCCACAGCACCCAGAAACTGGTATTTTGGGTTGATGTATGGGCAGGACCCTTGCTTTGGGTGATTTTCAGAAAACTGTGTGTTTTGGGAAAAAATATTCAGCCCTCAAAGAGTTAATCTCACTACATCTTGTTTTTGATTTTTTTATAATTGTTTCTGAACTGTAGCCGAGATCTTTCACTTGGATGTTAGAGGTTGCATTGAGTAGTGCATAGTGTAGAGTAAGGGAAGAAATATTTGTGTTTTCATTTAAGGCTGAACAGCAAAAAAAAAAAGGGAATATTTCAAAGGGGGCGATTCTTTTCTTTACCTACTGTATATAAGAAAGGGCAGAGCAGGCTCTTTTTCCTTAGGAGACTGCATTCCTTTAATGTGGAAAGTGACAATTCAACTTTGTGATGGCCAGTGGAATTTTCTACACTATGGTATGCAGAGTTGGTAACATCACTTCAAGAGAGGCCCACCAAATCAGCAAGTTAATTAAAAGAGAAATCTCAGTTATGAGAACCCCTGGAGGTAGTAGTGAAGTAGAGAATTAAAACAAAACAGTGCCATTATGAACAAGGCTGCAATTCTTCTCTCTGATACACCAACACTGAGGACTTTCAGCCAACATATTATTCAGTGTGTCAAGAAACGCTACACCAACAGCAGTACGCCTGCGTAATACCTCACACTGTGACTGCCATGTCAAAAGTTTTCGTTCTTTTGAATTTTCAAGCACCATGAAGTTCTGGGCATGGAGAAGCACTACTGCAATATTTCAACAGATTTTAAAATGTGATGCTCTGTCCATCATAAAATGTTTTAAAAATGTATCAAAAATAACTTTCAAAGGCTTTTTGTTTTTACTAATCATAAAAGTCTTCTCTATAATAAAACCCTAAAAGACATCTTGCATAAACACAATCCAGACAGTTTTTGATAGTTGCTTGTTTCATTGTTATACAATCTGCAGCCTTCAACAATGCAACATAGTTTTTTTTTTTATTTTACCAAACACACACTTAAAAATAAAGGTACAGGTTCCAGACTCCACACAGTAAAAACAAAAAATTATGAACAGATGGGAACAGATTTGTGAAATACCAATGGGATCATGATTTTAAAAGGACTTTTGCTGCATACGTATGTAACACAGGCTTTCTCAATCTGTTACTGTCCTGCTAGGTAGTTTACCATACATTGAAGATTTCAGTGTTTTCTAAATATTATAAACTTTATCAAAGCACAAAGATTCAAAAGTCATAAATGTGGTAAAAGTTTTTTTTTTTCCCCCCTGAAACAAAGTGCATATTTTGAATAAAGAATACAGACGGGTCTGACAAAAATGGGCCATCCAATCCCAATATAGCTCATCAGTTCTTATTCACAATTAGATTAAAAACAATTTACAAAAAATGTTATGATTAACTTAAAACTTGAAGATCCACAAAGCACTAGTATCTACTACACAGGCACTTCTCATTCAAGGTTTTGTACTGTTTCATAAAAGATTCACTCATGGTGTGCACTTGTATTTTGTAAGAAGTAAATGATAAGAAAAAAACGTCTTGAAAGTTGTGCAACGATAAGCAGCATTACACATTTCAAAAATCAGTTTTGTGCACTTAAGTTTACGTAGTGCAAAGCCTCAGAAATAACAATCCACCATATAAAACTATTTAAAATGATACATTTGCATATTTTTTAAAAGAAACTTATATTTAACTATTGAAAATTCCACAGATAATTAGGCCAAGGCTAAGTTTTACCTTGAAAAGTGCTTTAATCCTTTCTTTGTGTGCCGAGTCCGCCACAGACTTTGACCTCCGCACTGCTGGTTATTTGTCTTTCTTCCTTTTTAGTGAAGGCGGAGACAGGACTACAGCAGCGTGTTCTGTGCTATTAATGTTGTTGCTGCTCCCTGATTTCTTTGACTAAGAAAAGCAATTTATTAACCCAAAAACACAATATTTTATGCAGCATAATCATATCGCACATTGGTGTCTTTTTATCCCCATAAAAATGCTAATTGGTAGAGAAAGTGCAGCTAGGTAAAATTAGTCAAAATCCCAATGGTTAATATTTACCACTTTAAAAGATTACTGAGTGTTTCTCCTCAGTGCTTGGGCACCTGTCAGATTCCAGATGTGTTCATGGAGATGTCTGCATTTCTTCAAACTGTTTTCAGGTTTAATCAATTGATAACATTGTTAATTGAAGATATACAGATAACACTAAACCAACTTAAAACTCCAGTAAAAGCAGATGACATTCAAATAAGAGAATTTGCATTTTCAATAAACGTAAGTATTTCATAACCTTAAATATAATTAATACATTACATAAAAGTCACAATACAATGTTATTCCACTGAAATTTACATTAGAGTAGGATTAATAAAAAAGTTAGTTGCTACCTTGTACATTGAGCTTCCTAATTTAAGAGTGTAAAAGGGAAGATAAGTCTGTAGTTTGGGCATCTGCTCAGAACACAAAGTGATCCGGGTGCCAGCACAGAGTGCAGAGGTAATATCCCCCCAACTACTGTAGGTCAGATGTGTCCAATAAGAAGCTTGATTCTTTTTCAACATAAAAGTTTGAGTCACAATAGCCTGGCTTTTATAAAAATAATGAGTGGATGTTAAAACTACTGGTCACAAAATAAGATTTTTTTGTAATCCACTGAAATAACAATGTACGTTATAAGGTTAGATATGAAGGAATATATACATTATACATTCTAAATGCAATCTGAGGAGTTTCAGAAAGAAGTCTAAATAATCGGACTCTACATACTAACATCACTGATGTTTTGCTCAGTGGTTTCATTATCATAATACATGCTGATAAAATGGGCACTAATAATGTTTGCCTCCCTCCCACCAACCCTACTCATTTTTTTTTTTTTTATTAATTTACACTTGAGGAACTGCTGGAGAAATAATAAACAATTACTATCATTAAAAAACATCATAAACATGTTAAAAATGCATAATCCTCCTTTCTTTAATCTTTAGCATAGAAACTGGTAGAAAAGTATGTTACTCAGACATTACACAGACCAATCATAAATAACTAAAACCAGAAATGAACATCTTTAATCTGATATTAAGGACAGATAATGGATGTTCCATCTTTCCATAAATGCTACAGAATTAAATGAGAGGGAGTTACCCACTTGAAATTATAAATATGGCAGTTAGGACATAATTTATTTCAAAATACAGAAGACACATTTTTTGAGGTAAACTTTTATCCTAGAAAAGGCCACCAGAAATTATTTTCACATGTTTATTTAATCTGAATAAAATGCCACTCATATGACAAGTTACTAAAATCCAAATTTTGTCTCTTCAAATAATTAAAGTGTTGCATCATTTACCACTCACTTAACTCCAACAACTTGATCATTTGCAAATTGAGTAAATAAAAGTAATACTAAACAATATAAAAATAATGCAAACTGCAGCTGAAGATTAACATGTCATCAGCTTGACAACTGCATAAACAAATTTCAGACTAATTTGATTGTGCTCCACATGTAGAGATATGAGAACAACGGTGCTATCTTGGAATGCTTGACTGTGGCATTTACTCTGGAGAGATGCTTGAACAAAAAAGAAACTTGAAAGAAACTGTGAAAGATGAGGTTGTAATTTACTACTGGAACTGGAAGCTAACTGAAAACAAGACCAATGGAAACATAAAAACTAGTGGTGTTACCCAGCTTTGCCTGGGAAATTTATCTCAAATGTTGTATGTTACCTTGGAAAAGGCATCGCTCAGATAATATTATTAGATCACTGGAGCTGCTTACTATTGAACATGTTATAATCAGCCCTTGCTAGTGTTGGTGTGAAAGAGATTACAGCAGAAAAGTGATTTAATATTTATTCACTCAAAGCTAAAAACTGCTAAAAATCTCGAATCACCATTTACATCAAAGCCTAAAATTAGTACTGCCTCAGTATCTAGTTGGTTAGAATAAAAGTCTGCCAAAAAAAAAAAGTTAATTATTTTTATGCACTCAAAACCATGTTCTCTTTTTATCATGTCCAAAAACAGCATCTCCATCAGCTTTGGGAAAATTCATACTTCATTCTGTTCAATCGTGGTTTGGCTCCATTGGTTAATTTGAATTTTTCCCCCCTTTTTTCTTTTAAACTTCAAAAAGCACTTAATGCTGATCATTGATTGGTGTTGTCTATTGCCAAGATGCAGGTGGACAGCAGTGTTGGCTTGTTGCAAAATGCAGGGCTATGCACTGATAAAAAAGAATGCAGTGTAACCAGTTTCTCTCAATTTAATTTTCACATATGGTGTACCCGATCAAAGTGCACACTTGGCCAAATGAAAACACAAAATGCAGCAGTTGCTACCTTTGATGATGTGCCACTTTTGTTGATGCTCTTATTTAAACTTTGTGAGCGCTGGTAAAATCTTCTTAAGGAATTGATAGGAATTTTAATCCCCATGTCAGCATTTGCCACAAGGTTGCAGATAAGGGGTAGGGGGGAAGCTAATGTATATCAAATACCATTAGGAAGAAAAAAAATGGAAAACAAAGGAAAACAAAAAAGTGCTGTTTGCTGTTTATGGTATTGTGCTCTTGGGGAAATTAAAGAAAAGCATTTCCCCTTGAAAATAAAACATGTGTTGCAGACTTGTGCCTACAGTCAGTCTGTGTCGGGGTTGGGTGTCTGGAGCATGCCTTGGTGGCCACATTGGATAAATAAAATGAAAAAACGTTCTGATATAATAATCAATTTTTGTGATTAATTATTGTGAGCAATTAATAATTGCTTTTCATCCTGTATTATTTTTTTTGTGCACTAATTAAATAATGATTTTAACTCTTGTCTTCTTTATCATTGGAAGCCTAATTCTGTTTCAGTGCAAGGCAAAACCAAAAAATGACAAAGTTGACTCTAATCTAACCTAAAAATGTTAAATAAGCCTGTTGTGTGATAATACAAGAATGTATTACAGTACTTTATGTCTTGCTAAAGATCTACATGGTCTAGCAGTGACGAAAGAGGATATAGAAATGTAATGTTTTAGCAAAACTGAACATCACGGTCACTTTTTATCCCAAGTCTAAATATTTCAGCAATTTGGAAATTTACTGTAGGTAAACGAGGTAATTCTCACTTTTGCGATAACAAAAATTAAGTATGGAATCCTCTGTTACATAATGCAGTTTTAATAATGATCAAGAAATGAATACAGTGTTTATGGAAACCAAGACTAGATGAGATGTCTCTCCTTGGTCACAATTCCATGCATGTCATATCCAGGCTACATGTCAAAGCAGTAACAGATAATTTTAATTTTGCAATGGTCCAGAATTAAGTACTTCTACCCAATGACAGATGCAGCTCTTCCAAAGGCAGCTACAGTGCTCATTACAGTATGTTTGAAGACTTTATATATAAAAGTTCAAAAATTCAGAATAAAGTAAACTTGCATTTATTTATTGACTAATTTAAGCTGTATGTGCAACCTTCACCACTTTCTGAAACTACTTCAAAAACTTTTCTTGTTAATAATATTTACAATTATGAGTTTATAAATTTGTCCATTCCAATATCCCCTCTGTCATCCTGCACCCCGCAACAAAAAAAAATACACAAGTCGTGGTGTATATAATGATCCAATTCTCACAGAAAACACCAATAAACATGCATATTATATGGTGAAATTCAGAAAAGGAAATTAAAATACACTCTGCACAATGTAAATAGAATTAAACAGACAATAAAAAGAGCAAAATCAAAATCCTGAACAGATTTCCTCCCTAGGCAAAGTAACATCACTTGTTAAAGAATAAAAGGATAAGAGAAAACAAAAAAATAAGAAATTAAATAAAAACAGTCCCAACCAATTCCACCTAATTAATGCAGTATTTTTTCTAAAATCTAAATTATTAGGTAGGTATATTTGATATTTTTGCACAATTGTACATTTTTGATAATTTTATTACAGATCAAGAAGTAGATATAACTTTTGCTTAATTAAAGCAAAGACAAAGCCTAAACAATTCTGTTGATCCTAATCAAATGGGAAAGAAAAAAAAAAATCACAAAAAGATGGGGGGAAAAAAACATTTTCCAAAACTCTTAACAGAATTTCAAGTTGTATTGCTGCTGCTAAACGTTAACATTATACAAGTTACAGTTTTCAAGATATTACAGCAGACCTCTGTTTGATGTTACAGTTTGCTTAGTAGACAACAGGAGGATAAAGCTGAGATCCAATCACTCCAGCTTCCTGCGGGCTGATGCTGTTTTGCAGAATGACGTAGACTGAGGTTTGCTCACCCAAGCCAATCTTCTTGGACAAGACTGCACTACAGATCAAGCCTAAAAGCTGAAGCCAAAAAAGGTTACTTTGAAAACACTTGTTTGTGAAATTACAAGAATGCCAAAACTGAGATCACAGAAGATGAAGACATATATAGCCTTTACTAATTAAAATGTAGGTACTTTAGGCTAGTTAGTACAATAACTGAGAAAATATAGCCAAGGCCCTGGTCTAATAATAAAGAGTCCACTCTAGAACAAAGACATGTCCTTTATGAAAGTTAGTTAGTTTCCTTAGTAAAAAATATTAGTTAATATTTGTACAGATATGGTAAGCGCTAGCCAGGACCACAACTGGGTGACAGTGTACCTTGACTATCGTGACAATGGATTTTTACATTTCAACTTACGTAATATCACTTTCTAGTTTTTAAAGCTATTTAATTTCACTGACATTTGTACAGAGTGTATATGTGGCTTATAACCATTTGTGGCTTATAACCATTTGCAAACTGAAAGCACAACAAAAGCTGATCATTAACAATTCTGTAGTAATTGTTATTTAATGAAACAAAACTGTCAAATATTTCATGTATTAGCCTCATTAGCAGGAGAATGTTCTTGTCAATAGGTATCTATTTTCAGTTTCTCCTTTTTCTTTTTAAATGCACATAGCATGTAAACAAAGGCCAGCATCTAAAATAATTTTGGTCTCGCCCATTTCAGGAGATGGACATCTGAGACGGAACTCCATTAGTAGCTGTGTTATTTTACCTTTTTTTTTTTAATTATTAAATATCATTCCGGGGTATCCTGTATTTATTGAACCCGAGGAACTTTATTAAGTAAATGCAAGTATATACAAGCATTAGTAGCAGAAAAATGCCTCAGAAAAAAACTGAAAATTCTAAACAGACCTCAAGTTCAAGGTACGGCATGCAGATACTGACCTGGAACAGGTAAGTGAAAAAATAGATCTCCAGGAACTTGATGCTGCAGTATTGGCTCCAACTGAGAGCGACAGTGGGAGTACAACTGCAAGTGAACCAGGCCAGGAGAACTTGTCGATTCTAGGTGGTTCATTGGAACTGAGCATGGCCTTACTGTACCCATTGTCAACTACCCTCCGTAAGTCAGCAGCACTGACTCCAATCGGGCTTGTTATGCCCACAGAGTACAGAGGAGACCAAAACGAATAGTCCAAGCTAAAGGTAACAATTACGGCAATAACTACTGCCCCCTTTTGGGGGAGCTGACAAAGTATATGAGAAAAGATATAAAGGACATAAACAAGACAAACAAGCTGCTGCTACAGGATATTAAAGATAAGGAGAAATGGTTAAGTAATTGTTTTGAGGCAACGTTTAAATGCATGCTAGAAATTATTTAAAAAAAAAAATACAGGAAAACACGAGCGAGTATGAGAATAAATTTAGAGCACTTGGTGCTCAGCTTGTAGATGTTAAGCAAACCCTCACGACTCATATTAAAATAGTTTAACTGGCATCTACTACTGACGAAAAAGCAATGCTGCAAATTCTGAATGCAAAGTGCTTGGATTCAGACTAGCTGCATTGGAAGATGGATACAGAAGGAATAATATTAAAATCGAAGGGCTCCCTGAAAACCGTGAAAATCCAAACCCAGTGAAACACATACTGTAGCTGAACTATCCTCCAAAATAACTGGAGAGAACTTTAAATCAGACACTGAGATATCAGCAGCTTACCGCATATGGGGATTGAATTCTTCAAAACCTAGAAGCCTTATTGCATGTTTTGACAAATTACAATCTAAATTAAATTTGATGTCACTTCTCAGACTGAAACAAGAAATTTGAAAATAACCACATTCTTATTTTTCCTGATTTCTAACCTTTCACAGTTGCTAAATGTGCTGCATTTTACAGCATTAAACAGTGCTTAGGCAAAGCTGAAATCAGATACAGCCTCTTGTATCCTGCTAAACTGAGAGTGGATATTCAAGGCAAAGTTATACACTTTTAGTTCTCTGGATGAAGCAGAAAAAGAACTAAGAAAATTGATCCCGACACTGTTTGAAATATGATCATGAGTTGCATCGTGTCCTGGCAAGGCAAATAAGATTATACCTTCAGTTTGGTCCATTGATAATGAGACTTTTGCTGTAATTATACATTATTATATTATATTAATGTATATTATATTAATTATATTTTCTTCTCGGTTATTTTTAATAATTCTTTAATTCTTTGCATTTATATAGCGTTTTTCTCACTACTCAAAGCGCTCAGCAATTGCAGGTTAAGGGCCTTGCTCAAAGGCCCAACAGAGCAGAGTCCCTATTGGCATTTATGGGATTCGAACCGGCAACCTTCCGATTGCCAGTGCAGATCCCTAGCCTCAGAACCACCACTTTTTTTTCCCCCAAAAGCGGACTGTTTAACATCATACCCTTGGCTTATTGTATTAGGATCATACATTATCTGCTTCTCCATGGGTACTGTTTAACATCATTCCCTGGGTTTATTCTTTCGGACTGTTTAACATTATATTCTAGGTTTATAGTATTTGGACTGCATTGCCAATATACATCTTTATCTTAATCCTTCTACACTGCTGCTGGGGGGCTTGTTGTGTTTTGAAAGTGCTCTGTCTCTAGGTATGTCAGAGGCCTGGAACTTCGTGAAGTGTTATGTAGCCTCACATGGGGAAGCAAATTTGGGGGGGTGGGGGGTGTATGTGTGGGTTGGATTGGTGCTGAGGTGGGAGAGAAAGAGAGCAACTTATCTCTAATCTATCCTCTTTACACCCACAACTGTAAATGCCAACACAACAATAGGCATCATAGCAGTAAGTCCTGCTAAAACTGGAAATTAAGGTGAAAGCTATCTTATGTAATAATGTACTACCTTAATTTAAGAGTACTTAAAGTACTTATAAATTACTTAGATACTTCATTAATCCCAAGGTGAAATTACTTCTATCTATCTATCTACAAAATGTCAACAAAAGTTCAGAAGTAATGTGTCTCTATGACCAAACAGTGAACTTTGTGAGCTGGAATGTCAAAGGTCTCAATCATAAATTAAAATGAAAAAATATTCTCTCACCTAACAGGTCTAAATGCCAAGATAGTGTTTTTACAGAAGACTCACTTATTAAGGAATGATCAGTTTCGGCTGAAAAGAGATTGAACTGGTCAAATATTCCACTCCAGCTATACAAAGAAAACTAGGATTGGGAATCTTAATACATGGAACAATTTCACTGGTGGTATCAGATGTAATATCTGATTCTGAAAGGCAATTAGTGATCATTATGGGTAATGTACTTAACTGTAAAGTGACTTTGGTATCTACGCCCCCAATGTAGATGATAGAGACTTCATCCAAAGCGTACTTGCATCCATTCCTAATGTGAACACTCATAAAATTATAATAGCCAGACTTTAACTGTGCTTTAAATCCAAACCTGGATAGGTCTTCAGCCACAAGGGCGATAAAATATAAACTGCAAAAACAATTACACAGTTTGTAATTGATCATAACTTATAGAAGACCCTTGGAGATTTCTAAATCTTCTTACCAGTACATCATTGTTACTCAAGAATTGATTGTTATCTATAAAGAAATCATTTTTTGACCATGATCAAATATTGCAAGTAAGACACTATTGTTATCTCTAACCATGCCCCTCTGATCATGTAGCTCAAATCATTTTGCCCCACATACTTATCTCGTAGTGATGAGAATTTTTATCCAAGCAAATTTGATTTTTTTTTTTTTTTTTTTTGAGACAAATACATCCTCAGGTTTCTGCAAGAATACTCTGGGAAACTCTGAAGGTATTTTAAAAAGGCCAGAGTATTTCATATTTGTCCAACAAAAATAAATCGTAAACCAAGAAGACATCAGAGTTAATCAGTAAAATTACCAGAATAGATTAAGAACATGCCAGGTTTCCAAATTAGGCACTTTATAGGAAAAAGACAGGCTTTGCAATCAGAACTCAACCTCTTGACAACAAAAGAAACTGAACAATTCATTTTTAAATCACGACATCATTACTATGAACACGGACAGAAGGCTAATAAGATCTTAGCTCAACAAATCCATAAGCTGGAAATTTGCAATGCAATATCAGTAATTACCAACACACACAGAGACAAAATCGGTGACCATAAAAATATAATGCACACATTTAGAGACTACTATAAATCCGTATATTCTACTCAGTTGAAAGACAACATACAATCGAATATGTTTTTCAATGCATCACAGATACCACAACTAGATACTCTCAGTGCAGAGGAATTGAATAAACCTCTGACACTCTCAGAATTACTGGACGCTATAAACTTACTTCAGAGTGGGAAAGCAGCAGATCCTGATGCCTACCGTGCCTAAATTTTCTAAATAATTTTCAATTAAGTTAGCTCCCCTTTTATTAGCAACATTTATAGAAGCCAGAGACAAAATTCTACCTCAAACTTTTCGCCAAGCATTAATTACCTAAGAAAAATAAGGACTTATTACAATGTGCATCATACAAAGCAATCTCACTTCTGAATAATGATGTTAAGATACTCTCCAAAGTTCAAGCTAGAAGGACTGAGAAAGTGCTTCCTTTGATATCACAAGACCAAACCAGATTCATTAAAGGCAGACACTTAGCTTCCAATCTTCGACGCCTGTTTAATGTAATGTATTCACCCACAAAGTCTAACACTCTGGAGATATGTCTGGATGCAGAAAAAAAACATTGAATATGTCTGAATGGGACTACTTATTCACTACATTTCACAAATATGGATTTGGCCTGAACACAGAGCATACAATTATTCAACTTAAAATCTGTTATCAAGCACATCTATCTCATTTAAAATTGTCCAAAATGTTCTCATTGCAAGATCCAACCTGTGAATGTTGCAATCAAGCTTCAGCCTCATTGGGGCATACTTTTTAGACGTGCACCAAATTAACATCATTCTGGAGCAACATTTTTAAATGCCTTTCAGACAGTCTTGGTGTCACAATCACTCCTAATCCATTAACAATTGTGTTTGGTGTACTGCCAGATGGGTTTAAAGTAGATAAGAACAAATAAAAATAAGAACAAATAAAATATAATTGCCTTTACTTCAATACTAGCATGTAGACTTATCTTGCTCAAATGAAAGAATCCTAGCCCATCTGTTTTAATTTAGTGGGTAACTGACATATACTATTTGAAACTGGAGAAAATCAAATTCTCACTTAGTGGATCTGTTCAAAACATTTTTAATACTAGAATTACCAGAGCCTACGAGAAAACTCGTAAGTCTGGCCCACCTTAAATCCGTTCGCACCTCTCCGTCAGTGTCTTTTGTCCTGTAAATATGCCGATTAAGACAAGCAGCCGGCTATTCCATCCCTCCACTGTCGCAGAAAGTTCACAAAATTCTCCCAGCTCATGCCTTGTTTGATTATCTGGGTGTGAGTGAACTGCTGGAGTTTTAGAGTGGAAATAATAGATCGTTATTTGGAACACATGCATTTCATGTGTGTTCCGTTTCTACAGTAATCTGTGTAAACACATTGTTAAAACAGAAACCTTTTACATTTTAGTAATAAATGTTACAAAATGTAGGCATGAACTATAGAATGTGTGAAGCCTGTAGTCCAAAGATCAAATAAACACTTTCATAAAAGGTTCAAGGATGATACAACAGCTTCCGTGGCGTAGCGGAAAGATTTGCCGACTTATAATCAAGAGTTCCCTCTATTCGATCCTGACTGTCTTCTGTATTTGCTGTTTACAGTAGTGAGCTGCTCTTATTGTTAATATTATACTGTACACACATACATTTGGTTTGCGTCTGTAACAGACCATGTACATTTATAGTACTGTACTTGTAAAAGTTATTTTTTTCACTTTTATTCTCTCAGTCACGATCACCATACATACACAGCCCTTGGGATCTGATGCTGTTAGTTTTTATTTGAAACTGGGAATAACTGTGGATGTGAGTAGTGTTTTGAGGCAATGGAACTGGACATTCTCTGATCTGGAGAGTTAAAAGCTGACACACAAACGCTGCTGAATCTGCCTTCTTCGTATCTGTGCATGTGTTCCAAATAACGATCTATTATTTCCACTCTAAAACCAGCAGGGCTTTGTAGAATATGTGTGCTATTGTGTAATATAAACCTCTCCATGCAAATCATCAAGTGGCTTATCAATTCACCAACCAAAAAATATCATGCTGAAGAATTTTTCATTTCTCCTTACAAGAGTTTGGTCTGACTATCAACCAAACAACTTAAAAAGGTCCTAAGTGAAGAAGCCCCAACTGCTGTGGTATTAGACCATTAACAGTTCTTCTTGGAGCATGCTTTACATGTTACAGTCAAATGGGCTGCATATCTGTTATTTAATTAAAAAACTGATACACAACAATATTAAAGCAGCATTAATTAGCAGAGTGATTTAGTAAACAAAAACGTTGTTTGCAGTCAAGTTGTAGAGGAGAATTTTTGCCATTTTTCTTACCATTAAGGCTGCAATTCCTACAAATACAGCCAGGACAAGTGTGCCTTTAGACTGAAAGAAATCAGCGATTGCAATGGGACAGGGCTGAAAGACAAAGAATACAGCACTTAACTTCCATATAAAGACATCCATAAGCTCTAAATTCTCTTGTTCCTAAAGAAAATAGTACATTTTCTAATAGTTTATGATAGTATCATACAGTTCACTGGTAATCTAACATTTTGCTGCTGATGTATTATTTGGGTTTGTTACCCTTATGCCATTCATTGATGAATTTCTTCAAAATGTTATATGTATGGGCGGCATGGTGGTGCTGCTGCCTCACAGTAAGGAGACCAGGGTTCGCATCCCAGGTCCTCCCGGTGTGGATTTTACATATTCTCCCCGTGCCTGAATGGGTTTCCTCTGAGTGCTCCTGTATCCTCCCACTGTCCAAAGACTTGCAGATTAGGTGAATTGGCAATGATTAATTGGCCCTAATATATGTGTGTGTGTGTGTGTGTGTGTGTGTTCACCCTGTAATGGGCTGGCTCTTTGTCTGAGGTTTGTTCCTGCCTTGTGCTCTGTGCTAGTTGGAATTGACTCCAGCATTCCCCGTGACCCTGGTCTGGATTAATCAGGTTAGAAAATTACATGTTATATTTATTCTATGCACTGAAAAGTGTTAAGAATGAATTGTTCCATTAGCTTAACTCATGTTTTGACCGCTTTTAAAATATTGTAATAGGATCATCAAGAGTGGAGCAGAAGGCTAGCTAACCAAGTATACATTTATAACTTGAGATTTAGACACATACTGTATGTTTATTTATATAAGCATAACATGAAGTACCTATGCAGTAAGCTCAAAGATCCATATTTCATAAGGGACCTTAGTACATTAATTTTTATAAAAATATTTTTCAGAGATGTATAAAAAGCATTCTCAGATCTTGTGCTGAGGCAGAATCAGAATCAGGTTTATTGGCCAAGTATGCATGCATACAAGGAGTTTGACACCGGTTTTAATGACTTTCCAATTCTATGTCACATAATTGACATATACACAACATTTAATCACACACCTCAGATTTAAAAAAAAAAAAAAAAAAAAGAAACACAAGACAGAGAATATATATATATAACAATATGTGAACAGTATTGCAAGACCCTGAGGGAACTGGAGGGATGAATAAAACCATTTGTGAGCCTGATGGCCTATGGGCCAAAAAAAAAAAAATATTCTTATGTTTTGGCATATATTAATCCATAATGCCTGGCTGACGGAAAAAGTTCAGAAAGGTCGTGGCCTGTAATGATTTTTCTTAGCCCGATTTATGACTGGAATAATACAGGTCCTGTAAGGTGGGCAGACTGGCAAAAATTGCATTTTCAGCAGACTTGACTATTCGATGTAGCCTGTGTTTGTCATGTTTTGTCACTAATCCAAACAACACTGTTATGGATGAGCTGAGAACAGACGCAATGACTGCTGTGTAAAACTGAATCAGCAACTCCTGTGGAAGGTTGAACTTCCTGAGCCGTTGCAGGAAGTACATTCGCTGTTGATCCTACATTGGTCTCCCATTTCAAGTCCCAGGAGATTATAGATCGCAGAAATGTGTACGTTTTCAGAACTTTGACAGCAGTATTAAGTATGGAGAGGAGGGATAATATTGTAGGACCTCTCCTAAAATCCACTGTCAACTCCACAGTTTTGAGTATTTAGCTCCAGATTGTTCTGACTACACCAAAGGGCCAGCTGCTTAACCTCCCATCTGTATGCAGACTCATCAACATTCCTGATGAGCTCAATGATAGGTGACAGAGGGGTCCTTAGAGGTGCAGTCATTAGTGTCGAGAGAGAGACTAAGAGAGGAGAGCACACATCCCTGTGGTGTGCCCATGACTAGATGCGAATTTCCCCAGTTTCACCCAGTGTTTCTTACTGGCATGGAAATTGGTGATCCATTGACAGGTGGAGGCAAGGATGGAAAGCTGGGTGAGTTTTGAGTGGCGGAGTTCTGGGATTATTGTGTTGAATGCAGAGCTGAAGTCCACAAACAGAAGCTTTGTATATGTCCCTGGGTCGTCAAGATGTTGCAGGATGTAGTTCAGACCCATGTTAACTTCATCATCCACTGACCGGTTCTCTCAGTAAGCAAACTGAAGGGGGTCCAAAAAGGGAACTATGATGTCCTTCATGTAAGCCAACACCAGTCTCTCAAAGGTCTTGACCACAGATGATGTCAGAGCAACAGGCTTGGAGTCAATACGAGTAAAGACAGAGGCCAGTTGATCAGCACAGATTTTTAAGCAGGAGGGTGAGACCCCATCCAGACCTGTTCCTTTCTTGGTGTGTTGTCCTTTGAAGAGCCAACACACATCCTCTTCAGAGATATTTGATGCAGGTTGAATGTGTGGAGAGGGGGAGTTGTATAAATCTAAGAGGGCTGGAGATAATGTCCATTGTATTCTGGGGCTTATCAAACCTGCAGTAAAAAGCGTTCATCAGCCAGCGATTTGTGATTTACTGCAATATGGGGGTGGGTTCCTGTAATTTGTAATATTTTGTAGCCCTTTCCACACTGATACAGGGTCATTGGCTAAAAAACTGTTTTTTTAGTGTGACTCTTTTTGGCCAATTTGATTTCTTCTGAAAGTGTGTTCCTCATCAACTGCTTTGTTATAACAAATAAAATGCAAGTATCCTACTATAAGGTCACGAATATGTCAAACATGACACTATATAATTGCAGCTGTTTTCTACATATACTTAAGCATCATGACTCTTCATAGCAAATGTTTTGAAGGCATACTTACAGTGTACAATTGAAAAGCACCTATTGGTGGGCAAGTCTCTTTCACAAGTACATCCAAAGATCCAAGTAAACCACAACAATTAAGCTAAAAGAAAAAAAAAAGAACAAATATGATTATATCCATTAACCCTTCTTTAAAAATGCTGATACACGAGAACATGGCTTTTTTTGTATTCCGGTAGAGAAAAGCCAAGCAAAATGACACCTTTTATTGGCTAACTAGAAAGATTACAATATGCAAGCTTTCGAGGCAACTCAGGCCCCTTCTTCAGGCAAGATGTATTCCGGACAACTTATCAATAACCACCAAAATTAGTAAAATATATTAAATATTAGGTTGAAAAAGTTTCTTGATTACAAAAAAAAAAAATTCTTAAAGAGCATATCTGAAAACTATTTGCTTATTAAAGATGCAAGAATGCTTAGTGAAGGTACAGTGATTGCAATGCTGAAGTTGACATAATTGTGTCTGAAAATTGGCAGATAAAATGATGACGGTGAAGAGGATGAATGAGCAAGCTGTAGTTAAGATGACTAACAAAAATAACATCAGCCTATGCTTTAATGGACAGAAGCAGCAACAAAGAGAAAGGTGAGTTTTGGGACAACTGGTGGAAATTACATCTTGGGTGTCCCTGCAGAAGATGACTATAATGGGTGGCAACTTAAATAGGCAAGCTGGAGCCAGTGCTGATGGCCATGATTAAGTCAATGGGAGCTTTAGCTTTGGTATCAGGAATGTTGATGGTGAGAGGATTCAGGTGGTGGGTAACGTAATGGAAATGGTTATGTTTTAGAAAGAGGAAAATAAATTGGTAAATTATTAATTTAGTGGTGTTAGGGAGTATAACAGATTTATTCTTAAGAAAGGGTCATCCTTTTACTCAGAGACAAGAAGAAAAATAAGAAAAAGCAAGAATCGCCCTACTTCAAAAAGCCAAATAGCCTAATACACCTTTAAATGAATGTAAAGTACATTGTTTCTTGACACAGTATGTATTGTTTACATATATTTTCACCTTAAATGTTACCATACATTTTTAGTCAACAAAAAACTTACAAGTCTGCTGCCATGAGCCAACTGTTTCAATATTTATTTAGTGAACAACACATTTCAAACAGCTAGTCACATAAAATACATGAAGCAGAAATTACTTTTTATAGTGACACTTTACTCAGATTTTCTTTTTGTGTACATTCTCCAGTTTCACACAAGTCCCCGGTATTAGCAATTGCACCACCTGTTTTCTCTACTAATTCATTGCTACTAATGATTCTGCAGCTCATTTACTTGTATTTTCTCATTATCACTTACTCCCTTTGGTGTATGTTTTATGTTTATACCTGATGACTGTATTTTAATCAAATTGCTGCATATTATATTTACTGCTTTCATTAGTGCTGTTGCTGGTTACCATCTCTGGTGGAAGTCAAACGCACCCTTCTGCTAGAAGGGCAGCACATATCCATGGTTGCTGTAGATGGCTCCAGTCCATCAGTTCAATCTGCCCAACATGATGGGCTCAGGGAAACGTATGAGTACTTGGAACAATTTTTACTTGAACCAGCCAAAAAAACTCCATTAATACTATGGAACTCTTTAGTACTCTCAGAAATCAAAAGAAAACAGTGTTCTTCAAAGATTCAGATTTTGGTTTGTATTCTTCTTGTGGTCTGTACTTGACAAACTATTCACGTGATGAAGTTGTGGACCAAGTTTGGTGAGGAACCAGGTCTATAGAAAGAGTATCCCTGTTTTATCTAAGCACACTTTCTCCTCAGTCATGATAACAGCCATTAAACCATTGCTGCACAGTACATATTGTTCATATTAGAAACTAGATAATACTTAAAGAAACAAGTAAATAATGAAGTTATAAGATGCAAGATAGTGTAACCTTACACCAATGCCATTATTGATATGTTGCATCAATTACTGGTTCAAATTATTCTTTTCTTTGCAGTGTATCATTCTCTGTTCTTGATGTGGACTCGTTTCCATACTGTCTTTCGGTTGTTTCTATTTTTACCGCATTCACAAATTTCAATTTAATTAATATATTATCTTGTTTTCTTTGCTTAATGCCTTGATATGCTACATTTCCTTTATGGCATTAAATTATCAACTCACCCCATTTTGCAAAATCCTTAAAGTCACCACTAGGCTGGGATCTTTTTCATGCACATATTTCAAATAGACAGTTTCATAAAACTTGCTTAGCTGTTCTGCTACCTGAAATGCAAAAATTAGACAAAAGAACTGTTATTTTACTGGGAATGACATCTATGAGCAGTACATGAAATATAACCACAGTCTACATCAGGAAACTTTCAGTCAAGACAGATACTGCACTGTATGACAAAGTATCTATAAAGGCATTTCCCTTCACCGCTATAACATATGGATTAACAAGTAATGGAAATAAAATAAACTAATTTTCAAATATTTTAAATTCTCCAATTATGCTTAAAATTAATTTTTATGATATCAACTTTGTCATTTTGTGAAATAATTATAGAAATGATACTGACAGTTCTGCAAGTGTTAAGAATATATAACATTTAAAGAACTGATCTTATCACCTTTATTTTATAAATACATGCAAACACAACAAACTACAAATATGCACTATATGCACAAAAGTATTGGAACACAACTCTATTGAAATCAGGTGTTTCAATCAGACTCATTGCCAAAGGTGTATAAGACCACGTAAAGTCACAGAGTGAGGTAAATGACTGCTAAGGTGCATGGTATATAAAAGTCACCAACGATTCCAAAGCTAAAAAGAGTTCTAAACATCCACTGGCATTAATGTAAGCACAAAAAATATGCGGTGGGACCTTCATGGAATGGGTTACAATGGTAGAGCACCTGCATGCAAGCTTCACATCACCAAGTTCAATGGCAAGCGTTGGATGGAGTGGTATAAAGCACACCGCCACTGGACTGTGCAGCAGTTGAACATGTTCTAGGGCAGGGGTGGGCAAACTACGGCCCACGGGCCACATCCCGGCCCGTTGGTCTTTTTAATCCGGCCCGCCGAAGTTTGGTACAAAATTGCCCAAATCAAATCATATCATAATTATGACTGCATTCATTTGACCTTGTCCTGTAATGCCTGGCGTTCCACCAGGTGGCGCATTAGGCGCAGTGATACATTGACTTGATTTTGCGGAGCCCTGGTTACTCTGTTATTACTCTGCTACTGCTCTGAACCCATCTGCAACAATGAGTGGGCCAAAGAAAAGAAAAGTCGACAGTGACTGCCGAGTGTTTAATAAGGAATGGTCTTCTGCCCTCACCACGCGTTTGCGTACGTAGTTATGCAGCAAGCTAAACACTCCTTCACCAAACACCCAAGGCACTGATGATATTCAGGCATTTAATGAAAGTGGTGTGAAACTATAAAGTAAAAAAGCAACACCTATCAGAATTTGTTAAGTTAATATACATTTTTCTTTAAAAATGCCTTCAAATTTAATACAGACTACTTGTTATTATTTCCTTATGAAATTACATAAATATTACAAAACAGATTCTTTAGCGCAAAGACATCCTGCCGCTTCATATTCAAATGCATAATAATAGGCCTGAACAATCATATACATACAGTGGTGTGAAAAACTATTTGCCCCCTTCCTGATTTTCTTATTCTTTTGCATGTTTTGTCACACAAAATGTTTTCTGATCATCAAACACATTTAACCATTAGTCAAATATAACACAAGGTAAACACAAAATGCAGTTTGTAAATGGTGGTTTTTATTATTTAGGGAGAAAAAAAAATCCAAACCTACACGGCCCTGTGTGAAAAAGTAATTGCCCCCTGAACCTAATAACTGGTTGGGCCACCCTTAGCAGCAATAACTGCAATCAAGCGTTTGCGATAACTTGCAATGAGTCTTTTACAGCGCTCTGGAGGAATTTTGGCCCACTCATCTTTGCAAAATTGTTGTAACTCAGCTTTATTTGAGGGTTTTCTAGCATGAACCGCCTTTTTAAGGTCATGCCATAGCATCTCAATTGGATTCAGGTCAGGACTTTGACTAGGCCACTCCAAAGTCTTCATTTTGTTTTTCTTCAGCCATTCAGAGGTGGATTTGCTGGTGTGTTTTGGGTCATTGTCCTGTTGCAGCACCCAAGATCGCTTCAGCTTGAGTTGACGAACAGATGGCCGGACATTCTCCTTCAGGATTTTTTGGTAGACAGTAGAATTCATGGTTCCATCTATCACAGCAAGCCTTCCAGGTCCTGAAGCAGCAAAACAACCCCAGACCATCACACTACCACCACCATATTTTACTGTTGGTATGATGTTCTTTTTCTGAAATGCTGTGTTCCTTTTACGCCAGATGTAACGGGACATTTGCCTTCCAAAAAGTTCAACTTTTGACTCATCAGTCCACAAGGTATTTTCCCAAAAGTCTTGGCAATCATTGAGATGTTTCTTAGCAAAATTGAGACGAGCCCTAATGTTCTTTTTGCTTAAGAGTGGTTTGCGTCTTGGAAATCTGCCATGCAGGCCGTTTTTGCCCAGTCTCTTTCTTATGGTGGAGTCGTGAACACTGACCTTAATTGAGGCAAGTGAGGCCTGCAGTTCTTTAGACGTTGTCCTGGGGTCTTTTGTGACCTCTCGGATGAGTCGTCTCTGCGCTCTTGGGGTAATTTTGGTTGGCCGGCCACTCCTGGGAAGGTTCACCACTGTTCCATGTTTTTGCCATTTGTGGATAATGGCTCTCACTGTGGTTCGCTGGAGTCCCAAAGCTTTAGAAATGGCTTTATAACCTTTACCAGACTGATAGATCTCAATTACTTCTGTTCTCATTTGTTCCTGAATTTCTTTGGATCTTGGCATGATGTCTAGCTTTTGAGGTGCTTTTGGTCTACTTCTCTGTGTCAGGCAGCTCCTATTTAAGTGATTTCTTGATTGAAACAGGTGTGGCAGTAATCAGGCCTGGGGGTGGCTACGGAAATTGAACTCAGGTGTGATACACCACAGTTAGGTTATTTTTTAACAAGGGGGCATTACTTTTTCACACAGGGCCATGTAGGTTTGGATTTTTTTTCTCCCTAAATAATAAACACCATCATTTAAAAACTGCATTTTGTGTTTAATTGTGTTATATTTGACTAATGGTTAAATGTGTTTGATGATCAGAAACATTTTGTGTGACAAACATGCAAAAGAATAAGAAATCAGGAAGGGGGCAAATAGTTTTTCACACCACTGTACGTATATATTTATGTATACACTAAACATTTGCAAAATAGTAAAAGGAACAACTAGAACTCAAAACAATGAATATACTAATAAAGAAACAAAATACCTACAGATTATGCCTTTACAAGGACAAATAAACAGCGGATGGAAACGGATGTGTGCCACCTGCTTCTCCATGTGCTTCCTGCTTCAAGATGTAGTCTTAATAGCAGTATAAAACAATACCTAATCTTGCCACTAGATTAGGTATCGTGTTCGTGTCCCCCACGAACACATTTTAACAGAGGACAGAACAAATGGACAACTAAATACTTTTTCACTGAAATCCGGCTAAAGGCTGTATGACTTATTTTCCAAGAAACCGTTGCGGTTTTAAAGGAATACAACATCAGCTGTGACTTTTCCACCAAGCATGCTAATTACGCGAACAACCAGTCAACTCAAGAACGGACGGCTACTGTTCAGAGGTTGGCAGCTAGTTTGCAGGCTCAACAAAACACCTTTATCCGACAAACTGCCATCCAAGAATCAAGCATGAAAGCAAGTTATGTGCTGGCATTCAAATTAGCAAAGACCAGCAAGCCTTTCTCCGAAGGGGAGTTTCTCAAAGAGTGCATGGTAGAGACAGCAGGTATCTTGTGTCCTGAGAGTAAGAACAAATTTGAAAAAATTAGCTTATCACGCAGGACAGTGACTCACCGTGTTGAGCTAAATGACGAAGACTTAGCTAGCAAGTTAAACAAAAAAGCGGAGTCATTTACATTATATTCCTTGGCACTGGACGAAAGTAATGACATAAAGGACACCGCTTTGCTTTTAATTTTTATCAGAGGGATTAATGACAATTTTGAGATAACGGAGGAGTTTTTGTCCATGGAATCCCTAAAGGGGAAAACGCGGGGAGAGGACTTGTATGACAGCGTGTCGGGGGTCATAAATAGGAACAAGCTACCTTGGGATACGCTCGCCAATGTTACCACAGATGGATCACCAAATCTGACTGGAAAAAACGTTAGGTTGCTCAAAAGAATCCAGGAGAGGGTGAAGGTAGACAACCCTGAGCAGGAGGTAATTTTCTTACACTGCCTAATCCACCAGGAAGAACTGTGTAAATCCGTATTGCAGCTTGACTACGTAGTGAAGCCAGTTGTAAAACTCGTTAACTTTATTCGAGCGAGGGGACTTCAGCATCGTCAGTTTATTAAGTTTCTTGAAGAAATTGACGCTGATCGCCTGGGGCCTCATGTATAACGCCGTGCGTAGAACTCACACTATAACATGGCGTAAGCACAAAAGCGGGAATGTGCGTACGCACAGAAAAATCCAAATACAGGAATCTGTGCGCACGTAAACTTTCACGTTCTTCCAGTACATAAATCCCGATCAGCGTGAAAAGTAACGTATGTGCACGCGCCTTCTGTCCCGCCCCAACTCCTCCCCAAATTATGCCTCTTTGAATATGCAAATCGACATAAATAGCCTTCTGTGAAAAGACAATGGGAAAAGCACGGGGGAAAATATAAGAATTTCAGCGATACCAAGTGGAGGCAAAGGAAAAACGTACTATTTGTTGGTTTAAACAGTGATATAATCAACAAAAGGAAGTTGATCGAGTGACATAGCGTGTCGGAAAAGCTCAATTTCACAAAGTCGCACAGTGCTCAAAATAAAAGAAGACGACGTCACATATCAAAGTCGGCGTGAAAAAGCGACTCGTAGCGGACCGCCTGAGTGTCATATGAAAGCTTATTAGGGTACAGAGAAAAAAAATAGGCACACAGTGGGGAAAAAAGCACGAAATGTCAACTTTAATCTCGAAATTTCCACTTTAATCATAGTTTATTTTGTCATTAAAGTAGAACATCATAAACTTCATCTTAAAATTGTTTATTTTACTAGTTTCTCAAGTAGCACGTTAAATGCTTTCTTCTGTATTTGATCTTCTATGTGCTCTGTGTGTGTGAATCACTACGTGCTTCCATTCTTTCTCTTTCTCCGACAGGACACAGAATCTATTGCATTCATGATATTACAGCTCTCTGAATAATTAAAATACTGAGATGTATACGTGATATCTTTTTCATGATGATAGGAATGAAAGCATGTTATTAAACATGGGAACACGGTGGCGCAGTGATTGTTCATATCTCACGCAAGAGGCTTGCTGCGCCATGTGTGACCTTCAATGAAATAATTTATTACAGAAGTACTGTATCTTTCAAACTTACTAACCTCCAATTCCTGTCCTTACTTTTCTTTCTCCAAATACCCAATCGCCACACAATCAGCTCTGTAATAAACGTTAAGCCATCTGTAAGCTTAGAACGCCGATTCTTCTAAACTTTTAAGGAACATTGAAATATCTTCGCAGTATGTGTTTAATTATTCTATCCATCTATCCTTCCAGTGTCGCATCAGCACCAGCAATAATACAGCGCAAGGCAGGAGCTATCCGTGAACTAGCTAGCGCTGCGGCACCGTATCCTCACATGTTTAATTATTAACAATACACATTATTTAAATTAAGTTAAAGTTTTATCTGTATACTATAAGCAACATATTTTGCTGCATTTCATCTTAAAAATGATATCGTCATCATACGCGCTTTATAAAGTGGAGCAGGTTGTGCAATATTATAACTGTAGTGCAAGTTTACAGTGGGGTAATTGTACTTATAAGTGCAAACAGTTCTACAAGGAGCACTTGATGGACTGATTGAGTGCGTTTATAGTTCTTGGGATGAAACTGTTTCTGAAACGCAAGGTCCGTACAGGAAAGACTTTGACGTGTTTTGCCGTGGCTGAGGTAGTGTGTGCTTGAAACTGTATACCGATAATTCTCTTTCCGATCAGTTGCTGCTGTGATTCCCCACTCAGATACAGGAATATAATAAATACTCCGAGTGGTGCAGTGAGAGTAATATGGAAAAAGATGATCTGCTGTGGCAACCCTTAACGGGAGCAGCTGAAAGAGGAAGAAGATGCAGTGAGCTTAACAATGCTAAAGCAGTTATGGTATTTGAATACTATGGCTATTTCCTGGACCATTATATTGCTACAGGTTAATTACAATCAGATGCATTACACTAATAAACAATATGCAGTTAATTTCAGAGTATTTATAAAGCCGTGTCAGGAATGTGGGTCTAAGAAAGAAAGGGTGACCACACAGGAACAGTAGCACTGCTTTGATGCTGGGTGCCACCAGTCTGCAAAACCGAGCGGAGAAATTGCGTACGCCAGGGTATGAGGTACCGTTGAAATGTGCGTGGCTTTACGCCAAGTTCAGGTTTTATACATCGTGATTTGAGCGTGGAAACGTTCATACGCAACATTTCTGTGCGTACACACCGTTTATACATGAGGCCCCAGGACTTGCTTTACCACTCCAATGTCCGCTGGTTAAGTTTGGGGAAAGTATGTTGATGTGGGAGCTCAAACAGGAGATTATCTCATTTTTGGAGTTACTTGAGAAAGCGGACGATTTTCACGAGCTGAGTCAGAGCCTTCAAAACCACGCTAGCTTTATTCTCAAAGCAAATGTCAAACAACTCATTCGCTCATTTCCCCACACTGGCTACGCTGAAAGAGGCCCCTCAACTTGTGAAAAAAATACAGGAAATCACTGGACGACCTGCATGGAGAATTCTGCCATCGGTTCTCTGAGATTGGAAAAATTTACAAGTCACTTCAGCTGGTGTCGTGTCCCTTCACACAGGACCATGAAATGGCGCCACAGGAGTTGCAGTTGGAACTGATTGATCTCCAATGTGACACCGTCTTAAAGGAGAAGTTCAACTCTCTTAAACTGGATGAGTTTTATGCTTCATTAAGCGCAGCCAAATTTCCAAACATCCAGAAGATGGCACAGAGGATGCTGGTGTTGTTTGGCTCGATGTATGTGTGTGAACAGACTTTTAGTGTGATGAACACCAACAAAGCACCCCACAGATCCCAGTTGAGCAATGAACACCTCAGATCTGTTCTGAGAACTGCCACAACAAAACTAACACCACACTTCGATGCACTGGCAAAAAAGGGTGATCAACAACACTGTTCCCACTAAAAGTGAATGTAAATATTAATACTGTAATGCCTTTATGTTTATGTTTGATATGTATGCATCTAGTGCTGGCCCGGCCCGTCTGTCAAATTTTAATAGTCAATGTGGCCCTGATCCAAAAGGTTTGCCCACCCCTGTTCTAGGGAGTGATGAATCTCACTTCTCTTTGGCCATCAGATGGGCGAGTCTGGGTTTGTTGGATGCCAGGAGAACATTACCTGCCTGACTGCATTGTGCTAACTGTCAAGTTTGGTATAGGAGGGATAATGGTATGGGGATGTTTTTCAGGGTTTGGGCTAGGCCTCTTACTTCCAGTGAAGGGGCAATCTTAATGCTTCAGCATACCAAGACATTATGGACAATGGTATGCTTCTAACTTTGTGGGAACAGTTTTTCAAAGGCCCTTTTCTATTCCAGCATGATTGTGCTCCAGTGCACAAAGCAAGGTCCATAAAGACATGGTTGGATTAGTTTGGTGTGGAAGAACTTCACTGGCCCCCACAGAGCCCTGACCTCAACCCCATTAAACACTTTTGAGATGAACTAGAATGGAGATTGTGAGCCAGGTCTTCTCATCCAACATCAGTGCCAGACCTCATAAATGCTGTACAGAATGAATTGCTACAAATTCCCACAGAAACATTCCAAAATCTTGTGGAAAGCCTTCCAAAAAGAGTGGAAGCTGTTATAGCTGCAAAAAGGGGGACCAACTCCATGTTAAACCCTATGTATCGGAATGCAATGTCATTAAAGTCCCTGTTGGTGTAATGGTCAGGCATCCCAATACTTTTGTGCATATAGTGTATATTGAACAACATTGAAAGGATTTAATCAATAAAATGAATGTATTGTGGATGTCCTCATTCATCAGCACATTTCTCAGCTGGGTCATCTTTCATTTTTGCAAACATACTTCAATAGGGAAGACTGGCATGTGGCCATATATAATGACCCAAAGGCAATTATTTGGACTGATATCTTGATGATTCATACAAATTGAGTTGTTTGTATGCTGATTTACCCTGACTTATGAACAGTTATTATACATCCACAGTTGAGTTAGTTGAATTAAAGATGGCATATGCTATTGGGAATACATTTACTTCATGCTCAGGGACACATGTTAGTAATAGACGGCACAGCACAATCTTTAGCCAGGATAAACATTTGAAAGGTTTTTTTTTATAATTTTAATCTAGTATTAAACATGAAACACCCTTATTTTTAATACTAAATCTAATAAAGGCTCAAACTCTAACTAAGTAATAATGCAGATAAAGTATTTTGTATACAGAGAAGCTAATGCATTACTTCTGACAGCTGCTAGAAGCAGTAACTCATCAGTGGAGAACTACGTGTGGGTTTTCTAGGTTTACTTACCAGTTAGTCCATTATAACATGCAGTATAACACAAAATAAAAAAGAAGAATGCTTTAGAAACTTAACAGTTAGGATTCTTTTGTCAGGCAAGATGAAATCTTCATTGTATTTTTTTTTCTTACTATATTCTTTGGTGTTTTGTTATTTGTGTGTGTGTGTGTGTGTGTGTGTGTGTGTGTGTGTGTGTGCGCGCGTGTGTGTACCTGTTGTACAGTGTTTGTATACAGGTATCAAACGTATAATTCTCAATTTCATATTTCTTTCAAGGAGGTACTAACGTTCTGATGAAGAGGCTCAACTTCCTCAAAACACATTTGTAGATTGTGTATACTACGTTTAAAGGCTGAAATCCCCCTCATTGTGATTCTCACTTGAACATTTACTCCAGAATTTGATTCAATTCAAGATTTCACTTTGCCGTTTTTAAGTTATTTTCACACATTTCATCTAGAGCAGTGTTTTTCATCCAAAAGTGGGCACAAATTGCTGTTGTTGAATGCATTAGTATAGCCGTGGCCAAATGTTTTGAGAGTGACACAAATATTAATTTTCACAAAAGTTTGCTGTTTCAGTGTTGTTAGATCTTTTCTGACAAACTCCAAGCATCAACTATGCAAGAATGGGCTGCTATCAGTCAGGATTTTGCCCAGACGCTGATTGATAGCTTGCCAGGGTGAACTGCAGAGGTCTTGAAAAAGAAGGGCCAACACTGCAAATATTGACTCTGCATAAACTTAATGTAACTGTCAATAAAAGTCTTTGAAACTTATGAAATGCTTGTAATTATACTTCAGTATACCATAGAAACAGATAAATCACAAAAAAATATATGTTTCATAAAATTCAGTGGTACTTTAGTATTTCATGCTGAGGACTAATTTGCTAAAGTCTAAGATACAGCCATCCTGTTAGCTGTTACCTGTTAGCATAATCTACCTTAAAGTATGGAAGATAAAAAATTTATATATTAGCATAAATAGCATATTAGCATAAATAGCCATAAAAGTAATTAACAGCTTCTGAAGCATTAGATTTTGCAAAAATTAGAATGTCAAGCAAATAGTTAAATAAAAAACATTAGCCATATTGCATTATTTTTAAGCTTGAAGCAGAATTACCAATTTGGGAAAGGAAGGACAGAATAGAAAGAGAATGACGCACAGAAACTATCGAGGACAGAAGAAGGGGAAAACATGGACACCTGTGTTCAAGGTAAGGAAGCTGAGGAACGATACCAATGACATAATATAGAAAAATGGTCGTGGTAGGCATGTGAGAAGCCAGCTGGAATAGTGAATCAGCAAAGGCACTGTTACAACGAGGTCAAGATGATGTAATGTATGGAAAGTAAAATTAGTGTATTCATGTATTAGCATAAATAAATATACAGAAATATATAAGCATAAACCTTAGTGTAGATATTACTGCAAGTCACGCCAGCTACGTAAAGAATTAAATAAAGGTACATGCTATATTTTTTTTTAATTAAAGCTCACCTTCAGCCGCTAAATAAAAAATAGCTTGAAGGCCAAGGGAAAGGAAATGATAAGAGTGCCCAAGAATGGAAGAAGAGAACTTCTGCCCAGCCAAGGCCAATAGAAATGAGCAAAACAGAAAGTAAAATTAACAATAGACAGTAGAAATACTGGGGGGCCAGCTGCAGGGGGAAGTCAGGAGATAATAATGGCTCCCATGAGAACTCGAGGTATCGGCTGGGCAGGTGCAGAAGGGAGTCAGAGAAAACAGCAAATGAGCTAGTTTGAGCGAGGTCGGAGTGATAAGAAATGACTGTATAAGTTTTGAGTTCTGAACTGTTCAGGGCTCAGCTCAATTTGGCCGTACAGTGGAACCTCGGTACACGAAAAACTCGGTTTACGACCAAATCGTTCGCCAAACTTTTGCCTCAGTTCACGACCACACACTGGGTATACGAACAAGCCAGTTTCCCTTTCGGTTTGTGCGCGGCAATGATTTCCGCACCTGTTGCATTGTTCTCAGTCAGACGTGCGTGCTTGCACGTGCGTGCGTGCTTTCGCTGTGAACTCTTTGTGCTCTATTTCATTTCCCTTCCGGTTTGTACGCGCCGATTACTGTATTTAAGCACGTGTTCAGCCTCTCCCTGTTCATTGTTCTCAGTCAGACGTGCGTGCTTTACCTGTGAACTCTTTGTGCTCGACGGTATTTCGTGTGCTTTTGCAGTTAACCATGGCTTCTAAGCAAGTGAAGAGTGGTGAGAAGAAAGTGTTGCAATGTTACTTTTCTCTTTTTTTCAAATGTTTATTTTTTTCCATGTACTTAAAACTCATTAAAAAAGAGTGTTTACAGCAATCGATTGGGTTGTAATGCTATCAGCGTGAACGCCAGCAATGTTACTGTCTTGGTTGGCTTTTAAATAAAGTTCGGATTTGTTCAAATGTTCCTTTTTTCCCCCCTGTGCTTAAAACTCATTTAAAAAGAGTGTTTACAGCGATTGGGCTCTAATGTTACTTTCTTGGTTGGCTTTTAAATAAAGTTCGGATTTGTTCAAATGTTCCTTTTTTTCCCCCCTGTGCTTAAAACTCATTAAAAAAAGAGTGTTTACAGCGATCGATCGGGTTGTAATGCGTGAATTCCTGCCGTCCTGCCGAGAGAGAGAGAGAGAGAGAGAGAGCCTGCACGTGCAGCTGAGAGAGAGGCAGGCAGGCAGGCAGACAGGCGGGGGGATTGGGGGGCATGGGGGGAGGCGGGGGGGCGGGAGTGCTCGCATGCAGCTGAGAGAAAGAGAGAGAGCCTGTGTGTGCAGCTGAGAGAGGCAGGCAGGCAGGGGCGGGAGTGCTCGCATGCAGCTGAGAGAAAGAGAGAGAGCCTGCGTGTTTGGGTCACTGTTATTAAATTTTTTTACATTAGTTTTACTATTACACTGTGCATTCTATGGTGTAATTAACTATAATTTGTGCTTAGACATCTTTAAAAAAAAAAAATATATATATATATATATATATATATATACATATACACATACATACAGTTTGTACGGTCTGGAATGGATTAATTGTATTTACATACAATCCTATGGGGGAAATTGCTTCGGTTCACGACCAAATTGGTTTACGACCAGAGGTTTGGAACGAATTATGGTCGTGAACCGAGGTTCCACTGTATTGGGTTGAGTCCGTGTAATTATTATTGTTATTTTATTGCAATAAAACTGTAGACTCTGTTTGCCTATCCTGAGTCTCCTAATAGCCTTCATTTCAGGTAAAAAGCCTTGTGGTGACAATTTTTCGCCACAACAAAAGTTACTGCATTTATTTTACTAAAGACATATATGTAAAACATACAGAAATCCTAATACATTGTTGCTGGATTTGCATTTTAAATCCCAGGTTTTTAGCCAGTAATCTAAAAGCAGGCAGCCGAACAGCAGTGATGCACTGGGGCAACACACATCACCTGCCACATGAAATAAAAGGACTGCAGTGGCAAAAAGTGGCTTTTCCAGGCTGACATCAAAGTGAATTTAAAAGAGGTAGACCTACGTAGTAACCAATAATGGTTGGACTGGAAAGGGACTGAGTGTGAAGAAGTACTGAGCTAAAGAAAGAAAAAAGCAACCAAAAGAAATGTACAGGAGAGCGCAAGTAAACGTTGTTACTGTAGTACAGGTGTCCTCAAGTTTGGTTCTGGAAGGAAGCAGTGGCTGCAAGGTTTTTGTTCTCAACAAATTGCTTAATTAGAAGCCAATCCTTTCTGATAACTTTATTTAGTATTATAGCTTGTTAGTACTTTCGTTTTACCAAACCAAATCATTCTGTTATTTTATATTTCCCTCTTATAAGAATAGCCTCCAAATGATTGTAAACTGAAGCAGATCTGTAATTGTCAGTAGTCAACTGTTTTTAAATTTCATGCCAAATATTCTAAGTCAAATATTTCATGATGAGTCCTCAGAGTTGTAAAAAGAGTTAAGTCCAATTAAGTTTCTTTCTTTCAGTCCTGGAGGATCAATGCCATCTATCCCACTCAACTTCAAAATTTACCTTTTATTTTTCCTTCTCTTATTCTGCATTCAGAAGAATGCAGTAGTGACAGATTTACATTGATATGAAATATAGAAATATTTGTGTTATTGCCATAGTTTTAAATGTTTGACATATTTAACTCATTTTCCTATTAATGCATAATCTTTTCTGTGGAGTTTAATCAACATTGACAATTAATGACCAGTACAGGAGACATTATAGAAACAAAGTCTATAGATTAATTATAGTCAGTATACTCATTAGTAAATAGTGGCCTAAATATCCAGAACACCAGGAAGAGTGGAATAGAAATTGTGGTAAAGATGATGAAATCTGAAATCACAAAACCAAGAAACTAGGAAACAACACCATGGTCACTTAAGAACTTAAGTCCAAATAAAAGTAGAAGTGGGTTAGGACAAAAACCTGCACATACAGAGGGCACTCGTGGAGACAACCACCGAGTTGATGATAAATTGCTGTCTATTTTATTATTTATTATTTATTATTGTAATTTGGCAGAAGATGAACAAATCAAGAAGCAATTAAAAACAGTGAATATATGTTTAAAACTATAAGAAGTAAACACGAAAATAGAACCTTAACATATGGGTTAACTGAAATGAAGTGCAAAAATGTTGTTTAAGCAATAATTGGCTTTAAGTTAGGAAGCTGGTTTAGATCAAAAACGCGTAACCACAGCAGCCCAACAGGACTGAAGTTCTAAATCCCTGCTGTGGTATATGTGTATGCCATGCACAGATACTACTGCAAACATGGAATAGAGCTGGCAGATTGAACAGCACTACTTAAATATAACTTCAATTTATTTAAAAAAAGGTCTTATTCAAAGGAAAAAGATGACATTCATCTGTACAAGAATGGTTGTTTATTTAACCCGCACTAATTTTGTATATTGTATTTTGCAGGTCTGTTTTTGCCTAAAATTAGAGTTAATTGGAAACATTCAGGCCACCTTTATTAAAACATAGCTACATTTGTAAAGGAGAAAATAAAGTAGATGGACTGTGCAAACCTTGACATGATACTGTGATGATTGTGCACTTCTGGGCATTTTCCTGCATGCTGTGATATTAACTTTGCCCTGCCTCTGTCTACCTCCACAATAATTAAACAAGTCCGCCTTTGACCTGCCTGCCTACCTAACCAATCACTGTATTACTGGGTTGCCCGTATTCATCCTGATCTTTGTCAAGACAGTGAGCCATAAAAACAGCTAAGAAAAGGAGCATAAATCCTTACGCAACACATACACACAATTAATATTTTTTAGTTTTTGTAGTCGCTGGTAAGACTGCAAAGATAAGATGCAAGATACTTTTATTGTCACTGTACAATACAATGAAATATCATTTGGAGCAAGCCTATAGTCGGCTTAGATAAAGATATATAGGAGGAGACATTAAACTACAAGAAGCAGTTACTATTAACAGTTCCAAATATGCACAGAGTAAAAGTAAAGGTAAATATGTAACAATAAATAAATAAAAATTAAATGAAGTCCCAGTGAGAATTAGTCAATGTAATGGTGATGAGATCTACATGGGTCACGTGTAAGTGTGTGACTATGTGTGGTTGATGCAGAGGTTCAATCAGTGGTGGTCTTGTTATAGGAAGGGGCAGTAATCGCTGTGCATTTAATATGCTGACTGCTTTGGGGTAAAAGCTGTTCTTCAGCCTGGTAGTGCAGGCATGAAGGGCTCTGAAGCACCTGCAGAGGAGTGAAAATGTTATGGCCATGGTGGGTTGGATCTCTACCTGCTGCAGCAGAAAAACAAAGAACATTTGAAGTGAAGATATCTTCCAGTGATGGTAGCAGACAACCAGTTCTCCAAGCCGTTTGCCCTGTAACTGAACTAGCATTGGTCCAGGGAGGAGGGGATGCTGCTCCTAATGTGTCTGAGGACAAGTCACTTGAAGCACATCATAACAATAGGGATCAGGGCCACCAGGCAATAATTGCTCATGGACCTCACCATTTTCTGTTCTGGAATAGGGACAATTGTAGCGGACTTGAGGCAGTGGCCTGTTCTAGTGAAGTGTTGAACAGGCTGGTGAGCACTGTTGTCATCTGTTTCAGACAATACTTCTGGACCCATCCAGTAACCCCACCAGGGCCAGCTGCTTTATAGAATTAATGTGGCTTTGAGCCCATCTCACTTTATGTGCATTCAGTGCCAGAGTTCATAATAAGGCCTCTTGCTGGATTAGTTTGGTGATAGGTTGGTTGCTGTCCTTGTCAAACTGTGCAAAGAAGTGATTGAAGCATGAAACACTTGTGTCTCGTTTCTAGCACTCAACTGGTGTCCTGCAGTACAAATGTGTCATTATCCCTTGCTGCCACATTGAAAGCTGTGAGAAATGGGAAGCACGACTATGGTGGGATCTTTTGTGACGGTACAGGATGTGACTGAAGGAAGAATTGAAAAATAGTGGTGAAGGATCAGATTGTGCTTTTGTGCCAAAATGAGTAAGCGGTTTAAACTTGTGCATATAGTCATTAGTAGTGGATTGAAAACAAGAGGGCAGTACTAATATCTTCTCCATACGATCAGATGTGGCAAAGTAAATAAAACACAACAGTTGCCATCAGCAGGAAAATTTGATAGTATACTCCAGGATGGTAGTTTCAGACCAGCTCCTCATGTCCTGTAGATGTCAGGCTTTAGCCTGGCTGCAATAAATACCTATATACCAAAATAATTTATCAGAGCAATTCAAAGGCTCTCACACTTGTGGATCACAGGTGATCAGCAGATCACAGTTTGTGAACACGGATACACAGAGTTTTCAACTGGTTTGTTAATATAGTGCTGTATGACTGATAGAGATGGTCTTTAAACTACCTAAACTAATCCATTACAAAACCAACATCAGGGAGATTAACAATCACTTACTATATGCAGACATGCGATGCTTTGTTGATTGGCTACCAGATGGCAACATAATTTTATATTTTCAGAGCCCTTTTACTGGTACTACTGTACCTTATGTTAATTGTTATTGTTATGCCTTATAATACATTCATATATTTTATTCAACATGCCATTCTATTTTGAGTCAAAGCAACTTCCATGTTTTAATAGAGTAGGTATAAGAGAGGGATATGCAGTAAAAGAAAAAAGACTGTAACAGAGTATCAATGTAGAATTTTAGGGCAACAGTAATACAAGCAAATTATCATGTAATTTTGGGGGGTTATTTTTGCCCCATCCTTGTGTTTAAAGGAGCTAAAGGAATATTTCTTTACTCAGATTTAAAAAAAAAAAAAAAAAAAACAATTTATTCATGACAATGTTACATTGGCTTGTACATACCACATCCTTCTTATTGAAAGCAAAAAATCCAGCGGCAAGCATGAATCCACAAAGGACAGCCAAAAATGCGGAGAACTAGGTTAAAAAAAATACTCCATTATAGTACATGTCAGAAGTTTAAAAAAAAAAAAAAAAAACACACACAGAGGTGAAAAGGAGGAAGAGATTGGCAAATGAAATCAAACAAAAGGAAACAGCATATAATACAGTAATGACAAGAAAGCAAAAAAATTAACTTACAAATGAATAATGTTGTCCCAAGCAAATTTTAACAAATGAGCAGTTTAAAAGATGCATAACAGAAAACCATCACTTTGTCCATTAATAATTTGTCTTGAATCAGATGCCCAATAACTGCATCACAAAATGTGTGTCTTGGCAGGGTGCAGTATTTCCAGTATTTTTCAGCTTTCGCCTAAAGACAGACCAACTGCTATGGAACTATAACAACACAACACTGAAAATCATTTTAATTACAAAATCTATTTATATAATATTTTTGTGATTTCATATTTGTGTGGGGTTTGGAAGGAAGGTGCTACGGGGGTGGGGGGGGGATTGGACAATGTTGCTGTGGTTGTCTCTCTGCACTTGGGAACGTTTCAGATACATGATTAAGTCAAATGTAAACATGAGCAAACACCACTTTTGACTTCAAGTTTTCTTGAAACTCCACAAAATCAAAATGTGTCATCGCATTATTAAGTCCACAGAACACCTTAAATCAAAAAGTTCGCTATTAAAATCAGAAATAAATTGTGTAAAATGTACACAATTTCCAATTACTTCTTAGAGCTGTTCAACGATTCAATACTAGAAACCATGTAGCAAAAACTTCCTGCATGAGTTAGATTTGCAGTTAGTATAGTCTCTCTATAGCTAGTATAATGTAACGTTACCACGTTTCTGTCAGTCAACTGAAAGCAACTTTTTTTTGCATCCAAACTTTTCTGTGGCTGTTTAATATTATTAAGCCACTCTTGACCTCAAAAATTACTGTATCTGATGTGTTTTATGCTGCAATAAAGGCTTTTTTTTTCTTTTTTATTATTAAAGGATATTTTCATCACACAGATAACATAGTTAACATACACACACTTACCATTTATGTCCAAAAAGAAATAATCAGGTCAATTTCTTTATAAAACATAATAAATTCAGCATTCGCCTTTTGTTGTTAGCTGGCAATATCCATTTTGATAATGTGATAAACTGGTTATTGATTAGAAATGTAACTAAAACAAGTCATGTAGTAAGTATATTGAGTGACAAATCAGAATAAAATAGTTTTACCAGTGAGACTTAAGGGTACTTCAATTTTTAATGTTTTTTACAAGTAAATCAAGTCTAAGTGTCGCTCCACAAGTCTAATTCTGAGGGGTATCTACTGTATATGGATGGGTGTGCTGCTCAGAAAGTTCATAGGTTGTTGCAATCATAAGCTTCTAATCACAAAGTAAAATGTTCAATAAATGCATTTATTTAAATGTCTTCTAACATGTACTTTTCTGTTCAAAAAGCAAAACCAAAATTATGCTGTAGCACATAATAAATGTATGATTTGTCCTGAGCTGCATATTAGGAGCTTTGATGTTTTGTTTTTTTTTTGTTTTTAAACATGACCAATGAGCCAAAACTTCCACAAACTACAGAATGATGACAACAAAATGTAACAAAAAAAGGATACTGAAAAATAGTACAATGAAATGTAAGGAAACTAATATAAAATACTGTTACTCTATGACAGAAAGGATATTTATAAAGGGGATGAAATTAAATAAAAGAAAAAATGCAGTAAAAGGGGACTTATGTCATAACAGAAAGGAATACATGCCTAAAGAAAGAGTAAGGGACAGGAGAGTGAATACTTACTATTGCCAATAACACTCTTGATTCATTGGTTACTCCACAACTTCCCAGGATAGCTACAGCTAGGATCACAGCTCCAGTTGCAATCAGCACTAACACACCTGTAAACAAGAGACAGGCAAGAAAATTATTGACTGATGTATAGCATAACTTGTTAAAAACGTACACACTGCCAATAAGCAGAATAACTCAATTACATAATAGTTGATTTTCGATTTTTTTTTTTTTAATACAAGATTGACTCATGCAAATTTGTTTGCTGATGTCAGAACAGACCCCATCTGCAGTATCTACAAGTCTCAGTCTAAATCTGCTATTAGACTTTAGACTCTTTTTGGTCCAGTAAAATTTTGTGATTTAAGGGGTGACACAGGATTGTACATTTCAAGTTACCCAGCATCCAAGAAATACCTGTTTGGCACAACATGTAGCTCTTCTATGTTTTAACAAAACATGTTAGACTTGTATAGCTCCTTTTGTGACTCAATAGTTTACAATCTATCAGGTGGTCCATTTCCTGTATTTATGAACTGTATTGTTCATTTTCTTGTTTTGAATTTGCCACAGTACTGTAAACTTGTTGACCCAGAAAAAGTTGCCTGCAATCCTTTATGCTGTAAAATGGTGCTAAGAGATATGTAACTTGTTGTACTAAACATTTTCAGCTGCAGCTAATCTGTTGATAAAAGGGTTGGCTGATATTCAAAGGGACAAAGAAAGGGGAAAGAAGGCCACAACATGCACACAATATAGCTTTACTAGTCAGCCTGACAGATTCAGTGCATCAAGTAAAATTCATACCTACAGTACATGTAATAGACATTACTGAGTTTCACTACTGTATCAAAATAAAACAAAGGAAACCTTCTCTGTCCTTCGGAGGATTACTAAAAATTGCTTGACCCCTAAGTATCAGCACTTTAAGCATCATAACACTCTTTCCTACTCACCTCCTAACTCTCTCTGTCTCTTTCCCCAGTGCTCTCATCACACTATCTCCATAGTAGTCAAGCATCTGACCAAATTCAGGCCCCAAGTCTAAGCTCAAGGGGCCAACAGTACAAGGTGGATTTAAACACCACTCTAGCATTACGTCCACGCTCAAAAGTACATTCTGAAAGTTACGTCCACGCTCAAAAGTACATTCTGAAAGTCCTATGATGCTGTCCTCAGAGTTCCCTGTGACAGAGTAATGTAATCCAACATTGCTCATTCACCCCAAAAACAAAAAAGAAGCTAACATTATCTAAACATGTACTTATTATCCATATGACCAGGCACCGAGCAATGGTGACACTAAATACACTGTTAGGGCTGTCAAAAAAATAAGATTTTAATTTCAAAATTAAAAATCAGTAAATATTCAAATATATTCAAACTTAGACCAACTCTTCTGGTCATTAGATGTATGTTTGTACATGCTTTAATGCTATATTATAAGGGTGTCAAAAGTACTGAAATATTGACAAGTACCTCGATACTCATTTTTAATGATATCAATTCTAAGCCCACATTATGAGTGTACTTCGGGTGCACTCTGGCTTCTGACAATTAAGCCTCTTAGGCTATAAATCAGCAAGGCTAGAGTTTTGGGCCCATTTCCACCCACTTGCTGGTATTACCCTAAGTTCTTGTCTATAAGCCGCGGCTTATCTAAGGAAAAAAGTTGTGAAAATGAAAAAATAGAATATCGGCTTATACATAAGTCCGGCTTATACAGTAATCCCTCCTCCATCGCGGGGGTTGCGTTCCAGAGCCACCCGCGAAATAAGAAAATCCGCGAAGTAGAAACCATATGTTTATATGGTTATTTTTATATTGTCATGCTTGGGTAACAGATTTGCGCAGAAACACAGGAGGTTGTAGAAAGACAGGAACATTATTCAAACACTGCAAACAAACATTTGTCTCATTTTCAAAAGTTTAAACTGTGCTCCATGACAAGACAGAGATGACAGTTCTGTCTCACAATTAAAAGAATGCAAACATATCTTCCTCTTCAAAGGTGTGTGTGTCAGGAGCACAGAATGTCACATAGATAGAGAAAACAATCCCTAGCAAACAAATCAATGGTGCTGTTTGGCTTTTAGGTATGCGAAGCACCGCGGCACAAAGCCGTTGAAGGCGGCAGCTCACACCCCCTCCGTCAGGAGCACGGAGAGAGAGAGAGTTTGTTTTTCAGTCAAAAATCAATACGTGCCCTTCAAGCTTTTAAGTATGCGAAGCACTGTGCAGCATGTCTTTTCAGGAATCAGCTTTACAAAAGATAGCAACGTGAAGATAATCTTTCAGCATTTTTAGACGAGCGTCCGTATCGTCTAGGTGTGCGAACAGCCCCCCTGCTCAATCCCCATACGTCAGGATCACAGATAGTCAGCGCAAGAGAGAGAGAAAAGTAAGCAATCTAGCTTCTCAGCCATCTGCCAATAGCGTCCCTTGTATGAAATCAACTGGGCAAACCAACTGAGGAAGCATGTACCAGAAATTAAAAGACCTATTGTCCGCAGAAATCCGCGAACCAGCAAAAAATCCGCGATATATATTTAAATATGTTTACATATAAAATCACAATTTAAATGGCCGCTACGCGCGACGCCAATATCTCACACTCTCTCCCCCATTAAAGAAATTAAATGGGTGCGAGTGAGACCACTGACCTCCCTCTCTTCTATTAGTTATAGGTTATAGTACGTTCGGCTTATCCATGAGTCCGGCTTATCTATGATAAGATTTTATTTTAAAAATTCGTATGATTTTTGGTCTCCGGCTTATACACGAGTCCGGCTTATAGACAAGAACCTAGGGTAATAAGATGGCTGCTTCAGCAGCATTGGAGCCTTCATCAACACACTTAATTGACAAAGAGGGCAGATAGAGTAGCATCTGGAAATGGGACCCGAACACCACAAGATACATCCAAGCCTGTATACAAGATCTGTAACTGCACGGTATCAACTAAACAGGCTAACACAACCAATTTAGCCAAACACTTGAAGGACTGGCACATCACTCAATACAAAGAATTTTGAGAGGTACCGTAGATACTCGCATATAAGTCGAAAAATTTATGCCTTAAAATTCATTCAAAAACACAGAGTCGACTTATCCACGGGGAAACACTAATTTCATTAAATAATTCTTTAAACTGTGAAATACCGTACTTGAATTTGAGCATTAGCTTTTGCAGGTTTTGGATAACAAACATACCATTAGCTGCCAGTAGATGGCGGTAACTGGAAACATACACTCAACATTCATTTGGCACAACGTTTTGCAGCTCTTTATTAAATTTGCATTGAATTGTTTCTGGAAGACGCTTGAAGACCCCACATGCTCTGCATTATTATCCTACGTATATTTAATTGCAGTTTATTAGTAAAATAGATCAATATATTAAGTTAAACTTCTTACCGGTACGATCATGGAGTTCTGAAAAGAAGACAAGAGCATCGTATCCTGCATCGTTCAACTGAAAGTTATTCAGCGTGCTGAGGAAACCAATAATTGTGTGGCTGGCAGAGAGTTTTGCGTTAGCAAAAAACTTGTAAGAGATTGGATAAAAAATAAGTCTTCTCTACAAGCAATGCCAAAGTCTAAGAAAGCATTGCGTTTTGGACTTTCGCCTTTCAGTGGACTGGAAAAGGACTTGAATGACTGGATTGTGGAATGCAGGCAAAATGGATCCATTGTGACTCGTTCGAGCATTCGGTTACGGGCACTTCAATTGGCAAAAGAAGGAAAGTATTTAACGATCGATGGAAGCCTTTGTTGAAATTTCAAGCATCGGCTGGCTGGTGTACGCGTTTATGAACAGATATGGGCTGTGCCTTAGTCAGCGAACAAAAATCGCGCAGAAGCTGCCGAAAGATCTAGAAGAAAAGGTCAGTTCCTTTCATAAATTTATTATCAAGCAAAGACAAAGGCATGACTTTGATCTCAGTAACTTTGGTAACATGGATGAAACGCCAATGACATTTGATATGCCGGGGAATCGAACTGTAGCAGGTATTGGTGAGAAGACCGTACTTATTAAGTCAACGGGCCAAGAAAAAACCCATTTCACCGTTGTCCTCTCTTGCTTGGCAGATGGTACAAAGCTACACCCAATGATAATATTCAAGAGGAAGTCATTCCCAAAGAACATAAAATTTCCTGAAGGCATTACTGTTCGTGTACACCCCAAAGGCTGGATGGATGAGGCTGGAACGAAATTGTGGCTTCAAGATGTGTGGGCTAGGCGATCAGGAGCAGGGCAAAGTAAACGCCCGTCACTTTTGGTGTGGGACATGTTCCACGCTCATACATCAGAGGATATGAAGGATGAAGCCAGGAAAATAGCTACTACGTTAGCTGTTATTCCCGGCGGATTGACATCGATGCTCCAGCCATTAGATGTTTGTTTGAACAAGCCATTCAAGAACAGAGTACGCAGCATGTGGCAGCAGTGGATGTGTTCTGGAGAAGTAAAATTAACAAAAGGAGGGAATTTGAAGAAACCAGACATTGATTTAGTAGCTAAATGGGTAAAGGAAGCTTGGGACTCAATTCCACCAGAAATGATCAGAAAGTCGTTCTTGAAATGCGGCATCAGTAATGCTATGGATGGATCAGAAGATGATGCCATCTATGAAGACAAAGAATCAGCACCAGACGATTCAAAAGATGGCGACAGCGAAGAGGACGATGTTTATGCTGACGACGTCACGGAAGAAGACTTTTTCACGTTTTATTCGGACATTCTGATGACGAAGAATCGGACTTTGAAGGATTTGAAGAAGACACTTAGGGCCACTTTATTATATGCAAGGGACTTGAATATGAATTTATTTGAAATATTCTAACTGTAAGTAAATAAATAAAAATGTTTTTGGAGTTTTAATTTTGGCTTTCTAAAATTCTTCAAAGATTAAAATGTTGAAAGTCGGGGCACAGGTACATTGGGTATAATTATGAAATTCAAAGAATTTGATAGGCTGTCAAGTTTTACCCTCGACTTATACGCGGGTCATAACAAATTTCATAATTTTCGGCTTAAACAATACACTCGACTTATCTGTGAGGTCGACTAATACGGTATCTTATTTTTAAATTACAGAAGCATTAATAAGTATATGCTTGTAAACATTGGCATTTGAAGTACGTAAAGGACATTTTTTTTTTCTACAGATTAAAACTTGTTTTGTAGTCAGTTAAAATGTTTAATGTTATCAAGACAGGCGTCTGCAATTATCTTTCTCTGTGGGCCAGTTTTATTCTGTGTTTTTCATCCAGGGGCAACACTCTTTAGCATTAGGGTTTCCTCGCTCCCTCAATTCTTAAACCCACACCGCAAAGTGTGCTGCCACGGCACATTGCTTTGTTTAATTATGTACGATTTTACAATTATATTTCATTGCATTTGCCATATAATGTAAGGCACTATAACTTTTCAGTGCTTAATTGCATGAACAGTGGCATTACTCTTTCACGTAGTCAAATACTTCCAGCTGTATTTCAGAGCGTGTATTTGGTACGGCAGGACTAATTTGCAACTCAACAAAAGCATGCATCGGCCTCACGGAAGAGCACGCTGACATATTAGGCTTTCTTGCAAAACAATTTGAAGTTACAGACACTGTAGTTTATTTACACAAAAATACAATGTGCACTGTTTGCTTTTATGCAATCCCTTTAAGTGTGCAAGTCTTGTGAGTCTATTACTTTTCTGAACAATTGTTTACAAAAGACCACATTAACGTTCTTTTCACTTGAATGTCTATTTAAATGTTTGTTTTAGTATGTTTATGTATACAGTTTACAAAAGATTGCAATACTTGTTACAAATGTCATTAAAAGTTAATTTAATATTTCACTGTACTACCTCAGTAACCATTTTTTTTCCCCATCAATGTAAAAAACTGTTGACCAGATTTAAACATCTTTACTTTTTAATCGTTTACAGATCCTTACCTCTTTCTTACCTTTTACAAAAGATTGCAGTACTTCAAGTATTTGCATTTAGTGACTAAAATTTCTGTTATTTGGTTTCATCAATGTAAAGATTTTAATGCACAGAGATTTGCCTTTCATTTAAATAAACTGAGTTACATATATATTGTATTGGATATTGAAAATGTTATTGAATTTCAATAATTAGTACTGTACCAAAGTTTGAAATTTTAATACTATGATAACCCTACTTTATTGTTATGGTTACAGCTGCAATATCTAGCGGTACTTGGGCAACTTCTATACAAATAAAAGAACAATCAAAATCCCAAGCAGGTGCATGCTATAAAAGGAAAGCATCAGCATCACCCTCTTGTCTTTAGTCTAGTACTAACAACTGGGTGGACAAATTGTCGTCAGGACATCAAGCCACAAAAGCACTTGTGCAAAGGAGATTAAATCCTGATAAGCCAAGCACGCAGCAATCATGATTAATTATTAATACTTTTACTTGTGGTACATTTGCAAAGCACGAAGCGCTAATGCCAGTGTTGCTTGGGTCCCGTTTGTAGCACTCAGCTAGTATCCTGGGCTACAAATGTATTGGCAGAAGTCTTGCTGCTGCATAGACAGCTGTGGGTTATGGAAAGCAGGGATGACATGCAGCCCAATGGAAAGCACTTTTTGTGAGGGTACAGGGCACCATCCCTAGGGAGAAGTGAGTGACAGGAGGTAAGGGATAAGTAGCAGTGCTTTCACATCAAATAGGCAGAGCAATTCCAGATCAGGAAGAACAGGGGTTAGTTAGTAAGACAGCAACAGGGTGAGAATAGAAAGTTAAGTAAAAGAGCAGGCAAGAGGAAGGTACGTTGAAGGCAGACTTGTTTTATTAATTTGGAGGTGTCCCAAGAGGAACAGTAGGGTACCATTTATATCAGGCATTCCACATAAAAAGCCACTTGGCACCTGGGGACTCACCTAGAAAAGCAGCTGCTGAATGGCTTACGGGATAACAACAGTATCAAGTCAAGGTCTGTACAATCTCCTTTAAATATGCAGTTCAATTTTAATAAAGCTAAACTGAAACTTTCTAATTATACCTTATTAGTTTAGGCATTATGCATCAAACTAGCAGCCACGTATGATGATGACTAATTGTGGGACACAGTGTGTTGTCTAACGCTGATGAGCCTCTTTAAAGTTGTGTATTTTAAACGGCTGTGATAAAAGGAAAATAAGAAGACATTAATAAAAAGGTCTTAAAATTAAACAATAGTTAGGGATCTCAAGTTTATAAGTAAATCAGATCAGAATCAGAGGCAAAAATATACTTTTAGGGCACAGGAGAAACATTTTGAAAAGCTATTTTAGAGTACACTTTTAGATTAAAGTGCGGAGCAATGGAACAGGGCTACCAGTCCCAAACTACATTATTAAAGTGTCTGGCTAAAGTTTTACCAATGAAGATAACAAGCTAACTAGTAAACATTAAAAAAGGCTGATCACAGAAAAAAAGAAGTGCAAAAACAGATTAGAAAAATACTCCAGCTTTGCATAGCCCATTTGGGTAACTTGCCAAAAATCATCATGGGTAAGACAAACAACTGTTCTTATGGATGGATGGATAGAAAGGCAGACAGACAGTGAGAACTTGATTTGTCATCAGGGTTTTAAAATCAAATTTCAGCTTTTCCTTTTAATTAAGATGTGTTCAAATAAATTGGAATTACATTCAAATGGAGATTTTCAATATGACAGCCCTACCTTTCATATATATATATATATATATATATATATATATATATATATATATATATACACATATATACTAATAAAAGGCAAAGTCCTCACTCACTGACTGACTCACTCATCACTAATTGTCCAACTTCCCGCGTAGGTGGAAGGCTGAAATTTGGCAGGCTCATTCCTTACAGCTTACTTACAAAAGTTAGGCAGGTTTCATTTCGAAATTCTATGCGTAACGGTCATAACTGGAATCTACTTTCATATACTGTATACGGCCAAAGCGGGCAGCTCGGTCACCGTGTGAGGCGGTTGCGTCTTGCGTCTTGCATCATCACACCTCCCACGTGATTGAGTGCCTGCCCATATAAGGTAAATATTTGCGGGTGAAGGACTGTGCTTAGCATATTCATACGTGCGGCTGCTGCGTAAATCAGCACGCCTCCCACGTAATTGACTGCCTGCATGTGAGTTGATGGCTGCCGCTGAATTGTTTGGTTGTCACTTTCAAGTGTACCAAAATGGCAAAATATTTTAAACCTTTGGAGAACCGTCAATGCCTCTTAAACATCTTACATTCACAGGTAACGATTTGAGTAGTGGAAACTTTGATGTTTATGAATATTTCAACTCTCAAAAGATGGATGCGAAGTTATTGATGAAGCCAGTTGTATGCTTATATTGATTGACACATACCGAATGTCAGTTCAACACAAATCCAGCTCGAGCCGATTATGACAGCAGCAATCCAAGCTGTGAGAACACAGTAAAAAGGAGGCGCATCAGACGTTGTGGTAGATTTTCTGATGCAGCTAGACGGAAGCAACTTCGTGCAGCTGCCGCCAAATACTCGCAGAAAAATCCACAAGTTAATAAACACGCTGTGGCTAAATACTCAGAAGCAAATCCACAAGTTCATAGGGACGCTGTTGCTAAATACTCGCAAGCACATCCACAAGTTAATAGGGACGCTGTCGCTAAATACTCGCAAGCACATCCACAAGTTAATAGGGACGCTGTCGCTAAATACTCGCAAGCACATCCACAAGTTAATAGGGACGCTGTCGCTAAATACTCGCAAGCGAATCCACAAGTTCATAGAGACGCTGTCGCTAAATACACGGAGGCAAATCCACAAGTTAACAGAGCTTCTGTTTCTAGATACGATCCCAATAATGAAAAGCGGCTCATACGAAAACAACAGGTTTGGCTCAAAAAAGCCAATTGTGGATTTGCGTACGACCCAAACATACATTATGAGTCTGACAAAACAGTACACATTGGATCCATGGATGTTCACTGTGACTATTATCAAGCTCAGAAGTGGAAATGCGAGTCTCCTGGTTTGTGCTGTAACGGTGGTAAAGTCTCTCTCACTCTTTATGTAAGCTTCCTGACCTCCTTGAGGGCCTATTAAATGGCGAACATCCTCAAAGTGAGCATTGCTTGAACAATATTCGAAAGTACAACAGCGCATTTCAAATGATGTCATTTGGGGCTAAACAAATCGTTGAGGGAAATTTTATGCCTTCATTTAAAGTTCAGGGACAAGTGTATCACTTGATTGGCAGTCTTTTTACCTATGCCGAGTGAGGAACACAAATTTTTGCAAATTTATTTCGTCGGGGACGATGAAAAGGAAGCACAAATCCGCTGTGCTAATTTTTCTGGACTTAACATACCCCTGGTCAAGCAATTACAAAAAATGCTCCATGACTGTAACACTTACATCCAGGACTTCCACTCCACAATGGACAGTATTTCAGATGATAACAAAGACTTCAAAGTTGTCATTCGCGCAGACAAAAAAACATTACATGCACACAAAGGCAGATTTAATAAACCCACAGTTCATCAAGTTGGTGTTGTCATCGTTGGGCAAACGTTCAACAATAGAGATATTGTCTTGAAAACCAGAGACAATAAACTACAACACATTAAGGAAACCCGCAGATCCTATGATGCACTTCAATATCCTCTCATGTTCTGCTATGGTGAAGACGGCTATTCTGTGTCTATACCTCAAGTTCATGCTACCAGTAAGTTACCTATGAACAAAACCGTCTCTGCAGCAAACTTCTATTCATACCGGCTTATGATCAAACAACATCATGATAATACTATCCTTTTCTTCCGAACTTTATTAAATCAGTTTTTAGTTGATATGTACGCAAAAATTGAATCTGAAAGACTAAATTATATCAGACTAAATCAGAAAAATCTACGAGCTGAAAATTACTTTCACTTAAAAGATGCTATTGACAAAAATGACACTGATTTAATAGAACTTGGTCAAGCTGTGATATTACCATCTTCCTTCACTGGAGGACCTCGCTATATGCACGAGCGTACACAAGACGCAATGACATACGTACGTCATTATGGCCGCCCTGACTTATTCATCACATTTACTTGCAATCCTAAATGGCCTGACATCACTGAAATTCTCCTTCCACGTCAAAAACCTCACGATCGCCACGACCTTATCAGTCGTGTATTTCATCTCAAGATTCGCAAAATGATAGACTTGCTCACATGCCTCACCCATCAAAGCACCTTTACATTTGTATGCATCCAATTGTTGGAATTTTCAGAGCAGCCTGCGATACAAAAGTAAGCATGTACTCAAAGCAGCCGAATTGAAGTAGCTCTATAATAGCACCGTTATCAGTTACAATGGATGGTTCTTTTTCTTTAATTTTCCATTCATTTAATGTCACTGTCAACTAGCATCAGCTCCAGATCCTGCTTCCTTTTTATCCAAGTACTGTCAGGACACATTTTCGAGACTGATTAATGTGATTGCCACAGGCGAGCAAGTGAAGATATGTGCAACTTGTAGAATTATAGAAATACAAGTCTTCCCGCTGTATCTTTAATTTTCACTAATTCAAGATTATTTTAAATGTCCACTAGGGGAATAAATTTGACTAACAGTTTATTTGAAGACGTCTACACAGAGATTCATAGCACACAAACAGGTTACTGAATAAAATGTATTATTCAAGAAGCAAATATTTGATAGCTTTATAATATTATTCACAAGATGATACAGATGTTTTATGATATTTTGTTCCAAATCTTCAAAATAATGATGTTAACTGCTCATTACTAATAAAGTATTTCTTCTTACTGTATATGTTATGATGTCAATATGTAGACACATATTCAAATAAACTGTTGCTCTATGCATGGCTAAGTAATATCTAAAAAAGCCACCACTTCATATATATCGGCGCACACTAATTCAGTCAAGATAAAATTGAAATTGAATCGAATCTATGCATTGTGAATCAGAATCGAATCGGGACATCAGTGCTGATACCCAGCCTAACAATGATGCAACATTAAGACAAAATCAGTAATATAATCAACAGTTTCAGACCTCAATGTCATTGTGTTTTGAAGGAGTCAAGATGGCAGAAGACTACAAACACACTTAAATATTTTCATACAGTCTGAAAAATCTGTCTAATTACAAGCACAGTATTTACTAATTCCCTTACTTGTTTCTTAAAATAAAATAAATAATGCAGATATGTATACATCAGCAGTGAACTTGTTGATAGTGAAGAATCTCTGTTGACAGATAAAGCTTAAAGCATGAAAAATTCCCGAGCCTGAAACTTTAAACTATAATAACCAAAACAACATGAAAATGAATTTGTGAAAAACCTGTCTCATAAATAACACAAGTGCTGAACACATTTCAATGAACATGGCCAACAATTTCAAATAAATTATTTTTCTATGATGAATAAGTGTTTAACAAGAGCAATAACCAAAATGAAAACAAACATCTTCATTTTAAATAAGTAAACAATGAACAGCTTTTAAGTTATTTAAAGTTATGAAAATAAACCAATGAAAGGGAAACAATATAAACAAAGGAAAGTAAATTCACCATATTGCTGACAAAACTAATTAAAATAGCTGCAATCAAGCTTGATTATTGGTGAACGGTAATTATACAGAGGAAAATAAACAACACTTACCAATCTTGAACTGTGACGTTTCAATATCAATATTAAAGATGTCATGAGTACTGGGTCCAAACCTTAACCATAGGCCCAGACTCATAACAGCCAAGCCGGCAAACTGTAATGATAAAGAAGGTAAAAATGTTCTTAATTTTTCTGGTATGAAAAATGTACTATTACTACTACAGAAAAAAATCTTTATTTAAAATACTTTCTTGAACTAATATAAATCTCTAAGTATAATAGTTAGAAGTCTTGACTTTCAACTGTTAATATTCCTTGGTTAAGTTAAAGTTTGTGGAGAGCCTGCCTTGCTTCTGGAACAGACTTTGACTTTAAACACATATTTTGGTAGATAAAGCTTGAATTTTAACTGAATTTCTAGATACACTAATACCCACATGAAACCACTCCATGATAGTGGTTTAGAAAAAAAATGCAACCATTTCATTGTCAATTCTGTAAGAAATGTGTTATCCTAGTACGTGTCAGAACATATTTTTCCATGTATTCTTATTCACAGTCAAGTAATCCTAGCCCTGCCAAGAAAATAAATTTTTTCTTGAGATACAGGGAACAGGGCACTCAAACAATTTTAAACATACCAAAATTAGCAATTTACATAATCAGTGAAAATTCTTATTTCCCCCTCTCAAAAGAATTAGGAATTTTAAACAGTTAACGATTAAGGGTGGCACAATGGTACAGCCTTTTAGAACATTTGGGTACAAAGTACAGTGAAATTCTTGCGTGTGTGCGTGCGGATCAGAATCACCCTTGGTTGCTTTCTGGCTGGGTGCTTTATTTCTCAAAATAACTGGTCACTCTATACTAACTCAATGTGTAAGCGTGTCTTCTACAAAGTACTGAGACCCTTTCCATTCAAGGATGATCTCCATCTTAAACCAGTGTGTGCAGAATATTATCTAACTCTATTGAAATGTTGAAGGAAGAGATCAAGTTCAGAACATGAATGAATGGATTGAATGTATTCCTTCACACACAAGAGTTTTACAGGGTCATTAAGTATGCCTGTGTGGTACATCCATTTCAATCAAATTCCATACATTCTTCACGCTAGCTTACTGCGTCCGGTCTTGAAATTTATTTTTGAAGGGGACTCCCCCCTTAAATTTAGCACAAAGTAAGATTTCAGACTCTTTGTGGGGGCAGTGAAAGTGTGTGTGAGTATGGGGGATCAAAAACTCAGTTTAAAAAGTATACAGTAATCCCTCGCTATATCGCGCTTCGCCTTTCGCGGCTTCACTCCATCGCGGATTTTATATGTAAGCATATTTAAATATATATCGCGGATTTTTCGCTGCTTCGCGGGTTTCTGCAGACAATGGGTCTTTTAATTTCTGGTACATGCTTCCTCAGTTGGTTTGCCCAGTTGATTTCATACAAGGGACGCTATTGGCAGATGGCTGAGAAGCTACCCAGCTTACTTTTCTCTGTCTCTTGCGCTGACTTCCTCTGATCCTGACGTAGGGGGATTGAGCAGGGGGGCTGTTCACACACCTAGACGATACGGACGCTCGTCTAAAAATGCTGAAAGATTATCTTCACGTTGCTATCTTTTGTGCAGCTGCTGCCTGAAACGACATGCTGCACAGTGCTTCGCATACTAAAAAGCACGAAGGGCACGTATTGATTTTTTTTATCCGTCTCTCTCTCTCTCTCTCTGCTCCTGACGGAGGGGGTGTGAGCTGCCGCCTTCAACAGCTTTGTGCCGTGGTGCTTCGCATACTTAAAAGCCAAACAGCCCTATTGATTTGTTTGCTCCTTTGAAGAGGAAGATATGTTTGCATTCTTTTAATTGTGAGACTGAACTGTCATCTCTGTCTTGTCATGGAGCACAGTTTAAACTTTTGAAAAAGAGACAAATGTTTGTTTGCAGTGTTTGAATAACGTTCCTGTCTCTCTACAACCTCCTGTGTTTCTGCGCAAATCTGTGACCCAAGCATGACAATATAAAAAATAACCATATAAACATATGGTTTCTACTTCGCGGATTTTCTTATTTCGCGGGTGGCTCTGGAACGCAACCCCCGTGATGGAGGAGGGATTACTGTATATTAATATTTCTGACATATTAAAATTCAATATTTTAGAATTTCTATAAAACACATTGTTCTGTTCTTTTCAAGGTGTCTCACGGAAGTGATCAGACATTGTTACTGCTTAAAAATGTTTACTAATCTAGAATTAGCCACTAAACTAGTCTGATCTTGACAGCATTAATTGTTCCTAACTGTAAACTGCATTCCATTTACTTCCATACACTTTTAAAATGATTCATTGTTTCACATTTCTATCATTTTCAGCAATTAAGTATTCTGTTTTATGAGTATTGCTAAAGGCGCATCTGTGCATTTCTGTTCATGTACTATACATTGTATCACAAAAAAAGAAAATCTGCTTTACGCTTCAAAGCATTACAAAATGGGCCACATGAAAATCTAGCCAAATTGAAAAATGAAGAGTGGTTGAAAAATTATTTTGAGTGAATGTATGGGGAGCAGTTAATTTCATCATAATTGCAGAATTGCCACAGAGGTATCCAAAACAGTTTTAACTTTTCTGTTTTTAATTGCTACAGCTATAGATGGTCTTGCCCATGGAGGTTCCCTAGATAGTCCAGTTTTCTCCAACATCCAAAAGACATGCAGGTTAGATTGTCTGAGAACTCAAAATAAGCCACATATGACAAAGCGTGGATGTGTACGAGCGTGGATCCCTTGGATTAGTCAGTTGAAAATGTACGGATGGCTGGACAGACCACTGAAGTCATGCACATTCTATTCTGTTCTATTTCTTAACTAATTCATAGAGGGACAAAAGTAGCCTTGAGACAGAACCAGGATTTTCTTGCTTTATCAAGTTAAGAAATGCACAATATTTAAATAGGTGTGATTTTTATGTATTGCAGAGATCTGGCTTAAACCCGACACTGTACATGACACAAATGTTGGATCGGTACTAAATTTTCGACTTTGGTATTGATACCAGCTTTTGGACCTCAGTACTTTTTTATTACCAGTAATACTTCCTGGCACCGTTTTAATGTTAATGGATTTGTTCTTATTTAAGCAGATAGAGAACCACCCACTGCAAGGTGTAAAAAGACAGGAGGGACTCTAGTCATCTGTGTTATTGAGAAACGGAGTAAAAGGGAACATATTACAGTTAAAACAAAAATTTGTAATTCAGAATTCAGAATTTAACCCTGTTATTTGCCCACAGAAATGTGTTACATCATCCCTATTAATGTCTATATTCATCCCTCTGCAAATAGCGTCTCAATAACAGAAATGATTTAACTCCGTTACCAACACTCAAATAACAAAACCATTCTGACTCATTTATAATTTGTAGTGACTTCAACCATATGACTTTGGAAAGAACGGTGACTAACTTCCATTTTTTCATATGTTAAAGATGCCTTTAAGTGTAAGCATGTATATTATCTTTGTGAAGATCTAACCACGATCTTATTTGTATTAGTCCCACCTACTACGCTGTTCTTAGATGGCAACCTGTTACCACTAAGATAGTGAATAATTGGAGCATGGAAGTCAAAATGGCTTTGAATGACTGCTTCCAAAGGACTGACTTGGAAATGATATGCGAGTCATATTGTAATGATACTGAGGGATTCGGCCACTGCAACACAGACTATATTAACTTCTGTGTCAACACTACTGAACCCTAAAAATTGCTGCTTTCCAAACAACAAGCTCTGAATTACTAAAGACATTGGAAAAAAAAAAAAAAAACAAACTGAAACAAGAAGAAAAGAGCACTCTGATCTGGTGACAAAGAAGCTCTTAATGGGTGCAGTGAGTGTTGAAGAAAAAAATGACTGAAGGAGTAGCTAAAATAGAAAAACTCACTCAGAACAAACAACATGAAAGAACAGACATAATTACTAGACTCAAGAACTAGAAGGGAACCGGTTTAATAGATCTTTCATCACATTCTTCCAAGGACTAATCCTCTAACACCATCAGTACTACATTAAAATGATTACCACAAGTCTGCCTCTGATCGCCAGTATGGGCTGTCCATAACTGATAACCAAGTGAGGAGACTATGGAGGAGGCTAAACACAGGAAAACCTGCAGGATCAGATAGAGTCAGTTCTTCAGTTCTTAAGGCCTGTGCTGACCAACACTGTGGTATCCTTTGTCAACTGTTCAGTTTGTCACTAAAGCTGATGTCGCTTTATGTGACTTCTAAGCATTGGGTATATCAGAATTCACAGTACTGCTGTTGCTGGTATCATGGCCGAACCGTGTCAGTTTACATGACTGAAAATCATTACACATGTCAAATTTTGCGACTGAATGATGACTTTCCAGCACAGTCGTATTTGGCCTATACCATCGCTTCAAAAGAGGCCCACTGAATCAACAATTAAAAAAAAAAAAGGAATGTTTGGTTATGGGACACATTCTTGACCCACTGGAGGTAGCAATGAAGGAAAAAATGAAAGCAAAACTGAATGACATTATGAACGGTGCTGCACATCCTTTCTCCACCATATACCAGCATTAAGTACTATTCAGCAGGTGGGTGTAAATAAATGCTACTGGGGCTCCTTTATACCAATGGCAATACGCTTCACAGTGAATGCAACAGCTGTTTTTATCTCTGGCCAAGAAAGAAGGTTGTGTGGAGGTTTTTTTTAGTAATTCTTGTGTGCATTTGAGAAGGGGATGTTGTTTGTCATAATAAAATAGGTTTTTTGTTTTGTTTTTTTTTTTTAATTGAGCTGCTGTAAAAAGCCACATTTCAACCTGGGAACAAATAAAGTGCTATCTTGCTGTATTCTCTTACCCCAACAGTTCCAGTCTGAAATGCATGCCAAGTTACTAATGGGGGATGAGGATGTGAAAAAAATCTTAAAACATACCACATTACAAAATTTGTGGTAAATTTTTAATATATCATTTTTGTGACCATTTGGATACACACAGCTCTATACCCAATTATGGCAGGTTAATTTAGAGAGTCACCAACTAAAAACATCAAACAGATTTGCTGTTGTAGGTTTTAACTAAGTTTATCAGGAAGAGAATTCATCAAGTGGTTTAAATCCACTAATGGATCATCTGTTCATCTAACCAGTCTCAAACCCATTAAGATATACCCAATTAAAGAAAGAAAGAAAACAACACATCAACCTGCACACACTTTTTTTGTGTTATTTTGTCACAAGTATAAGATATGTGCTTTGGCTACAAATCTACCAACATGAGAATGGTGAACAAAGAACAGTTTTGAAATACCACAAGCCCAAATAAGTATGCAGCATTATTATGAAAAATGCTATACTGACTGGATTAAATTGGCTTAATAATGGATGTGTGGATAATATCTTTAAATAAAAGAACATGGCATCCTTCAACATCTGCAATAAGATGCTGCAGATGTTCCACCAGACGGTTGTGGCGAGCGCCCTCTTCTACGCGGTGGTGTGCTGGGGAGGCAGCATAAAGAAGACAGACACCTCATGCCTGGACAAACTGGTGAGGAAGGCAGGCTCTATTGTAGGTATGGAGCTGGAAAGTTTGACATCTGTGGCAGAGCGACGGGCGCTGAGCAGACTCCTATCAATTATGAAGAATCCACTGCATCCACTAAACAGTATCATTTCCAGACAGAGGAGCAGCTTCAGCGACAGACTGCTGTCACTATCCTGCTCCACTGACAGACTGAGGAGATCGTTCCTCCCCCACACTATGCGACTCTTCAATTCCACCTGGGGGGGGTAAACGTTAACATTATACAAAGATATTGTCTGTCTGTATACCTTCATTGTTATCACTCTTTAACTTAATATTATCTTTATCAGTATGCTGCTGCTGGAATATGTGAATTTCCCCTTGGGATTATCTATCTGAAATACATTTTTGACAGTAGGTATTCTGCAAGTCCAACATGCAGGGACACCATTCTTCTTAAAGTCTTTGATGCGAAAACTGGGACATGATCATCTGTTGCTCAAAAGAACATATTGTATATTCATTCATGACAACTCTCTACCCCCACACCGAATAATTTTAAAAATCATCAACTGGCTACAGTTTTAAAGCACCTTTAAATTAATGTACGGGAAATGGGAAGTAGTGATAGTGGCAGTTCCCAATTATTAGGGGAGCTGAAACTCTGCTATGGACAAAGAGTCTTGCCTTCCTAACATACAGGGTGAGCTGCCTGGATGGGGAAATAGGTTCCTGACCAGAGTGGAGGTGTATCCAGTTATCACTGTCCATATTACAATGAATGAGATATTTTAAGTTCAGATTTCCAGTTCTGTTATTAAAATTAGGGTTTTAGGTGTTATGCTGAGGAGCAGAAAAAGGCAATTGTTTCTGAAATGCTGCTTGTGTTGTGTGCCAGTCTATTTAATATTGGAGAGATAAAAGTTCTAAAATATTGGTCAAATATAGGTTTTCTCCTGGAAAAGATGTGACATGCACCACACCAAGAGTAGTTACTAGTTTACTGACAAGTCTAGATAACAGGTGAGATTTTTATTTTGTACCAATTTTTTTTATTGTACAGAGTGTTTTTATATATATATATATATATATATATATATAAAGTAGAAATTTTAATAAATAGGGTTTTGATGTTTCATTAAGTAAGTCTTTTATAAAGTATGCCTACAGGGTGAAGGGGAATGTGAATTACTGTGCCACAGTTGACATAATATATAATGTTTTGATTTTATGAAGCAGCTTTTGTGTGCATGAGTTGTTAGGGATGTCCAATATTTGTGAATTTCACTTTTAAGGGGTGTTCTTGGAACCTAACCATTCAAAAAGCAAGCAATTACCTACTGTGTGGAAAAGAATAGTTTATATTATTTTTGCAGATTTCTTCTTTAATGTTGAAAGTAACTAACAAAGTCATAAACTGTATCGATGTCAATTAATTTCCAGGAATGGTGCCTTGCCATGTACCTCCGCTTTGGAGGCTGCTTCCTGCCCAGTGGTAAGTAGGAAAAAATTACACACGTTAGTGTGGGCCAAGCCACAAATAGCCAATCTGCTCACCAACTGCCTTGTAGATTTTGGGTTTGCTTAGTTCTCTCCCCCCCCCCCCCCCCCCCCCAATAATAAGATACCAGTGAAGCCAATAATCTGCTGTCATCCGGCCAAAACAACAGCATAATTTCATGCTACAATTTTTTCAAAGCTCCTACACAAAAGAGAACTTTTCACTGTTAAAGGATTGATCAATCATGACGTTTCCCATTAAGGAGTATTAATATGTGTTTTAATGATTGTTTTATGGAGATGTACTTCTTTGATGTTTCCAAAATTCTGAAGCTACTGGAAAGGTTCAAACATTAGATATGAGAAATATACAACAACATTCACAATTCAAGCATCTTTGTGTTTAAAGTTTTAGTGGAATTCAAAGGAAAAAAACAAATTTATACCAATTTTTTTTTAAATTGACAACACACACAAAGCATAACTTATCTATGAAGCTTCATATACAGTATTAGTTATGTTTCTTTGTGGTTGTATTCATTACTATTTACATGAATATGTACACTGGTATGTACAGTCAGAAAAAAGGATGATAAGCCACATGTTGGCAAGGATATTTTGATTTGACTGAAAAGTACTGTAAACAGAGGCCAGACATTGGGAGTGTGTTATAGACACTCTCCCAATGCAGACAGTACAGTCAATATACATCTTTTAAAAAGAAAGTTAAGATAAGGCTATTATATAAAGTGGGAATCTTAGTTACCCAAAAATACTTGGGATAACCTTGCAAAAGGCGAAGCTCAATAAAGGGATAACATAAATGTAACCAGTAACTGTTTTGTTTTTTTAAAAAAATATGTGAAAGTGCCAACAAGAGAAGGTTATCTATATGTATTATTTTGTAAAAAAAATAATAATAAAAAACCCCACTAAATTCAAGGGGTAGACATCTTCTAACCAATTAAGATCTAGTGACCATAACATATTTAACAATGTATTGACAAAGCACTTATTTTAAAACTAAAACTAATAAATTTAATTTTGGCAAGGAAAACTTTGTCCAGAGATGAGAAATTTTAAAAACATAAATTAATCTGGGACAAAGTTGTAAATGTGGTGCATGTTATATGCAAGAAATGACAAGTGCATTCTGAAATTCAGACGCAGTTAAGAAATCAAACAGAATTTTGCAATCAATAACTAAGGACCTAAAAAAAAAAAAAAAATGATTCCTACAAGACAGCTAACTAGCACTTATATCAGGACTGATAGTTTAAAAGACTAAAAGACATTTGGAGAAAAACATTGCAAAATTATTGAAAGATGACCCAAAGAAACTTGTCTTCGGATTCAGTTGTGGCTTTGGGTCTGCCACACCTATTCCTATCAGAGTTTCCTCCAGTTTCCAAGTTCCTTTTAATGGTGTAAGGGCACTGTACTCATTGACACCTTGGCCTTCTATACAATTGCTCTAAAGGAAAGATGTACACCCTGAAGGGTTACAATGGTATGCCTGTCTTCCTTTATTAATTGCCTTTTTCTCATAATTATGATAGCTTTAAAGGGTGTAGCAACACGGTTTATTCCTGCACAGATTTTACACGGACAAAGGATTTATAAGTAATCAAAAAAAAGTCTAAACACCTGTAGAAACTATTTGCATGAACTTTCAAGGCTTCATTAAATTTGCTGCAGAAAGGCTCTAAATTGCTAAACCATTACTTGTTCCCTGAAAATGGGCTTTTTGTACAACTCTGAAAATGACACTGTTGTTTAATTTTCGGTAACATAACTTTTTTTTAAACCTCTGGCAGTGTATTGCTTACCTTTGTACCGATTCAGGGTATTCACTGGACTTGTACGGCCTAAATTACAATAAAAACTGGAAAACATGTTGAGTGTTCTAAAACTTTTGACCTGTAGTATATGTTTATATTCTTATCTTCTCTACAAATATATTCCTATAATTAAAATAAAGTAATTTGCCAGTCAGATCCAGTTTTGATTATTTTCAGTGTGGAAAGCATGCTAGTCATTTCAAAGTTGCCTTCAGCAAATATGTAATGAAGGTGTCAAATGTCCAACGACTTTGATTCAAATACACCTATATGTATTTCCCTCTAAGGCAGGGGAAGGCACCATTGGTCCCACAGGGCTTCATTGGCTGCAGGTTTTTGTCACAACCCAGTTTCTTAATGAGAAGACAATTATTGCTAATGAAGCACTCATTGCTGAAGTGCCATTTTTCTGTTTCATTTTAGTGGTCTTGTTTGTTAAGGTACCCCACCCTTAATTGCTTAATTCACTCTTAAACAGCTGCATTCAGTGTTTTTAATGACTCCTTATTAGCAATAAGATGCAAATGACAAAGGAGACAGCAGTCCATCTTACTTGTTTCCATTTACAACTATGAATTCATCATGCACTATTTTGTTTAATAAAACACTTAAGGGAAAAATGTGATAGACTTAAAATGATCTGTTTTAGGCTTCACATTATGTGGATTATTTCCTTGGAAAGGAACAAAATCTACAATATAAGAAAATGACACTGCAGATTAATAAGCTATATAATTAAATATGGTCTGAGATTGGCAAGGATTGGTTTCAAATTAATCAATTGGGTAGGAATGAAAATCTGCAGCCACTGTGGCCCTTCAGGATCGAATTTGCCTATCCCTGCTCTAAGGGAACAACTATTAAAAATGTGCATTTAGTTACTTTTGAGTTATCCATCCATCCATCCATTTTCCAACCCGCTGAATCCGAACACAGGGTCACGGGGGTCTGCTGGAGCCAATCCCAGCCATCACAGGGCACAAGACAGGAACCAATCCCGGGCAGGGTGCCAACCCACCGCAGGACACACACAAACACACCCACACACCAAGCACACACTAGGGCCAATTTAGAATCGCCAATCCACCTAACCTGCATGTCTTTGGACTGTGGGAGGAAACCCACGCAGACACGGGGAGAACATGCAAACTCCACGCAGGGAGGACCCGGGAATCGAACCCAGGTCTAATGTATATTCCTCACAATAAAAAATGAATGGCTCTGGTCAAAGTTTCTGGTCAGAACTGTTGTATCTAAACCTATATTTGCTGCACTACATTGCTTGCAGCTTTTCATACTTCTTCTTTTGGCTTCTCCTGTTAGGGGTTGCTACAGCGGATCATCTTCTTCCATATCTTTCTGTCCTCTGCATGTTGTTCTGTTACACCCATCACCTGCATGTCCTCTCTCACCACATCCATAAATAGTTGGTTCAATTAAGGAACAAATTAAATTATGTTAAATTGCACTTTACACACACTAAGATTAATCCTACTCACTTGCAACTTACTCACATAAGGTCAAAAACATCAGCAAGACAGTTTGTACGTTTTAATTACATTCATGGTAATGTGGGCACTCTCCATTCACCTATGCCAAACACAGTCTAAAGAAAATGTATCAAATAACATATTACTAACAACAATTTAAACGAGAAAGGGATTGCTGTATTACATAAAGCATACTCACTATGTTTATGCAATGCATTTTGAGATCTGTCCCCCAAATATCTGATGCATGTAAAAGTTTTTAAATTTTTAATCTCCTGTAAGCTCACATTTACTAGTATTTAGTACAAATGTTAGTATAGCCATGCTGCTTTGACAATTTGGAATGGCATAAATATGACCTTAAGGGTAAAACATACGAAAAGATCATTTTCAGTTTTTCACAACACAGTCCAAAATATGCTCCTAAAAACTGTTATGTTTCCAGATTATCCCCACCTGCTCCAACTTCTGTTGACTATCAACCAGTTCTGAAAACTCATCGACATTGTACCAACTACCTGACATTTGTAAACGCGTATTTAATTTCTGGTCATATCTAACTGGTAGACACTTTTCAGTGACTTAATTCCTCTTTTTCATCTACTGCTCCTCTTAAATATGGTGTTCCTCAGGGATCCATTTTGGGTCCTATTTTATTCTCTATATACCTTTATCCTATTGGAGATATTTTTAGGAAATTTAACATTTCTTTTCACTGCTATGCTGATGATACTCAGGTTTATATATTCCTGTCTGCAACTCTGCAACAAATCAACTCCACAATTGTCTGTCTGAACTAAGATCCTGGATGGCTAATAATTTTCTTGATCTGAATCAAAATACAACGGAGGTGCTTATAGTGGGTTCATCAGCTAAAGCCCAAATTGGTCTTGGACTTCTCAGGGCTTTCTCCATCTTTTCCAAACCTCAAGTCCGCAATCTTGGTGTTACCTTTGATAGTAACCTCTCTTTTGAGAAACAAGTAAATTCTGTAGTCAAGAGTTGCTTTTTCCAACTTTGTCTATTAGGTAAGATCAAGCCTTTTTTATCTTCTAGGGATCTTGAGAAAGCTACTCATGCTTTTATTTTTTTCTCGCCTCGATTACAGCAACTCGCCGTATTCTGGGATTAACAAATCTCTGATACACAGGTTACAGCTGGTCCAAAATGCTGCCGCTTGCTTTCTGGTTGGGGCAAGAAAGTATGACTCTGTGTCTCCTATTTTAGCTTCTTTACACTGGCTGCCTGTCAGTTTTCAAATTGATTTTAAAATCTTGCTGCTAGTTTTTAAATCTTTACATGGGCTTGCTCCTGCCTATTTATCTGAACTGTGTGTTTTACACCAGCCATCCAGAGTGCTTAGATCTTCTGATCAGTTGTCTCTTGTTGTCCCTCATACCAAGTGTAAAACCAAGGGGGATAGGGCCTTTGCAGCTGCTGCGCCTCGCCTGTTGAACTCTTTACCTCATTATATAAAGAAGTCATCTACAATTGAACTGTTTAAAACAAGATTAAAGACTCATTTCTATTCACTTGTATTCTGTGACCTTCAGTAATACTGATGGTTTCCTCTTTGTGATTATATAAAATTACATCTATTTATTATGCATCTTATTTTATGTTCATATATTTTATTTCTATGTTTTTATGTTGTTTGTTTTTCTTTTATTCTATTATTGTAAAGCACTTTGGCCACAGCATTACTATGTTGTTTTAAATGTGCTATATAAATAAATTGACATTATTTAACGGCTTCAAATTCTGCGGCACTTTGCTGAATCGTCCAACTGAGTGGGCACCTCTGAAATGAACTGGGATAAGAAAATATAACTTAATAGGTTAGAGTGTTCCCATTCAAGAGATGTAGTGGGTTTCTCAATTGCTCTAAGAAGGTAAAGGAAGAACACATCCGACAGGCGTAGAGAGGACATTAACAGAAAGGAAAAAGATAGCGGCTAATTAAGAGAAGCGAACGCCAAGAAGTGAGCGCTGGAGCGACCGGGTTAAAATGTTTGGCTTGCATCGCGTCACAGCTGCCTACAGGAGGGCTATTATTTCAACGTTCTTCTTGAATAAAACAATTTATTGGTTACTACGTTCCAGTCGGAAGTCTCTCACTTTCGTTAGTTGCTACAGTATGAGGTTTTGGAAAAACGAAACCTAACACGAAGTGTGAGAAACAAAACAGTTTTTCCCATTTACAGTAGATGGCGCACTGTCACGCCTCTGAATAAGAGGTGCGCAGTAGAAAATGTACAGGTAAAACCTGTACAAACACTTGTTACTATTACTAGGAAACAGAATTCCCAATTATGCAACCATTTTCTTTTACCTTTAATACAATTAAAAGAAGGGATTCTCTTTAAGGTGAAGTGTTTTGTGACATAAAAAAATGCAAATTTCATCGTGTCTACCAAACAAATGCTCGGAATCCCCGTATATTATAGCAATAATCTCGGCAAAGGCATCCAGACATATTTTAACTACAAACACCACTGTCTTTAGAAACGCCACATTTTACTAGGTATCTTTTCTCGGCAAATAGAACAAATAGATACCACATTTTCCGTAAACACAACATGACTTATTTCCGTGACTCTATAGCTCATACTTACAGCAAAAACCACATTAAAGATCCTAAGAAAGATCTTACAGCACTGTCCGCAGCCGTCCAACATTGTTATCCTATAAGAAAGGAATGCTGACAAATGCTCTTCTTGTCTCTGTAATGAAAATAAACTACTACCGAACAGCAAGTGCAGAGCTAACCGGCGGCAGCAGCAACTCACAATCAGAAGCTGGCGAGCCCAGCCCATACGCATGCGCACTTGTTAGGCGTGCGCCTCTGGCAAAACAAGAGTTCTGTACTACATAAAAACTCTCGTCCAATGAGTGAGAAACCCTTGAAGAAGTCAAAATATCCCTGTAGGTAAGACCAAATCCATAACAGATGTGCACTCGTTCAGGTTCAAGTTAAAGTCCCTGACACCATTAATTTGCTCGCCCATGCAAAGTGAGAGGAAACCAGAGTCCTTCGTTATAAACTCGTACAAATACAGAATGAGCTTTTGAAGTCCTTGGGATGGGATAGGAATCTCTGACTGGTGTTGTATGTGTGGCCCGTGCTCAAACGACTGCGATATCTTCCCACACAATAAAGATGTCATTCTGTTCAAATTAGTTTATTATTGTATAATGCAAGTTTAATTTGACTGGTTCAGAGTGCTGTTTATAGGTGCATCTCAATAGCCTAAATTAGAATATCATCGAAAACTTAACTTATTTCAGTAATGCAATTCAAAAAGTGAAACTCATATATTATAAAGATTCACTATACACAAAGTGATATATTTCAAACGTTTATTTCTTTTCATCTGCTGTGGGCTGGCACCCTGCCCGGGGTTTGTTTCCTGCCTTGCGCCATGTGTTGACTGGGATTGGCTCCAGCGGACCCCCGTGACCCAGTAGTTGGAATATAACGGGTTGGATAATGGATGGATGGATGGATGGATTTCTTTTCATTTTGCTGGTTATGGCCTACAGGCAATGAAAACTCAAAATTCAGTACCTCAGAAAATTAGAATATTACATAAGACCAATAAAAAAAAAAAAAAGATTTTGAATACAGAAATGTTGGCCTCTGCGGTGGGCTGGCGCCCTGCCCAGGGTTTGTTTCCTGCCTTGCGCCCTGTGTTACCTGTGCCAGCAGACCCCCGTTACCCTGTAGGTAGGTTATAGCGGGTTGGATAATGGATGGATGGATGGATGTTGGCCTACTGACAAGTATGTCCATGTACGCACTCAATACTTGGTCGGAGCTTCTTTTGCATTAATTACTGCACCAATGAGGGGTGGTATGGAGGCGATCAGCCTGTGTCACTACTGAGGTGTTATGGAAGCCCAGGATGCTTTGATAGCAGCCTTCAGCTTGTCTGCATTGTTGGGTCTGGTGTCTGTCATCTTCCTCTTTTAGGTCAGGTGAGTTTGCTGGCCATGGTTATCAAATCAGGTATTGATACTTTTGGCAGTGTGTGCAGGTTCCAAGTCCCGCTGGAAAATGAAGTCAGCATCTCCATAAAGGTTAATTGTCAGCAGAGAGAAGCATGAAGTGCTCTAACATTTCCTGGTAGATGGCTGCTTTGACTTTGGACTCGATAAAACACAGTGGACCAACACCAGCAGATGACATGGCTCCCCAAATCATCACTGACTGTGGAAATTTCACACTGAACTTCAAACAGCTTGGATTACATGCCTCTCCACTCTTCATCCAGACTCTGGGACCTTGATTTCCAAATGAAATGCAAAATTTACTTTCATCTGAAAAGAGGACTTTGGACCATTGAGCAACAGTCCAGTCTGTTTTCTCCTTAGCCCAGGTAAGAGGCTTCTGACGTTGTCTCTGGTTCAGGAGTGGCTTAACACATGGAATGCTGTGACAGTTGTAGCCCATGTCCCGGATACATCTGTGTGTGGTGGCTCCTGAAGCACTGACTCCTCTCAAGGCTGCGGTTATCCCTGTTGCTTGTGCATCTTTTTCTGCCACATTTTTTCCTTCCACTCAACTTTCCATTAATATGCTTGGATACAGCACTCCGTGAACAGCCAGCTTCTTTAGCAATTACCTTTTGTGGTTTACCCTCCTTGTGGAGGGTGTCAATGACTGTCTTCTGGTCAACTGTCAAGTCAGCAGTCTTTCCCCATGATTGTGTGGCCTACTGAACCAAACTGAGAGACCATTTAAATGCTCAGGACTCCTTTGCAGGGGTTTTGGGTTAATTAGCTGAGTGGAGTGTGACAACAGGACTCTACAATATTGAACTTTTTCACAATATTCTAATTTTCTGAGATACTGAATTTCAAGTTTTCATTAGCTATAAGCTATAATCAGCAATATGAAAGAAATAAATGCTTGAAACATATCACTCTGTTTGTAACAAATCTATATAATATACGAGTTTCACTTTTTGAATTGAATTACTGAAATAAATTAACTTTTCGATGATATTCTAATTTATTGAGATGCACCTGTATAATATTTTAATATTCTTGTCCATAAGTAATCTCACTTGATACAGTTCAGGGTCACAGGTGTTTCAATAAATCAGCAAGTTCTCCTGTTGATGATTTCTTTACTTGTGTTCCTCTCGTGTCATACAAGTACATATACACAACGCTCTAAAACTCGCAGAACTCTCCATTTATACATATCCATCCATCCATTATCCAACTCACTATATCCTTACATACATATTGTATATGCAAATATGTATGCTTTTCTTTTGCTTTTTCCACTCTTAAATTGGTTATGTTCTTAATAATGACAAAGGAAGTAAATGGAAATATAACTTAAAGTGAATTAAGGTGACTAATGTCAACAGAGGGGAGTAAATTTAAAACTCCTGATAATATAAATCAAGGAAAAGATAAACGTGTGCCCTGCGGACTTTGACCTTTCTGCAGCATAATATAGAACAGATAATTATTGATGATTCTGGTGAAATTATAAGATGTCTTGACAACAAATATTAAATTGTTTTCAGATAGTATTGTATCACAGCTGTAGAGTCCTGGTTTAAAATATTAGGGGAAAACTCTGCTTGTGTGAAGTTTGTGCATTCTCCACATGTCCGCATGTATTTTTCTCCAGCTGTTCATCATTAGGTCAATCGGCAAATATAAGTTAGCTCTGTGTGGGTGAGTAGGAGCCTGTGTACCCTGGGCTGGATAAATGTGGGTTGGAAAATTCTTACATCCATATTTTCCACTGTGCATTTTCTGATGCAGAATTAGGTGTGTGAGAATGTTTCAGTGCCCTTAGTTGTACTGTATAATGAAATAATGATCAGTTCAGGTTAGACCAGTTTGATGGTGCCTCCCATGTTGCAAACATAAGGGTTGTATCTAAAGTAGGCACAAAATAATAATTAAAAAAATAAGATAAAAACTGAAATTTACAATGGTACAACTTCTGGTATTGGGGTTAAGCTATTAAATCAAGTCTGATCACCCATTACTTAAACATAACATACACTTGTTAGAGCTGCTAGTGTGGCTGTTTATGTTAAGTTATGCTTTATAAAAACCATAATTATCGGTATCACAGTGATAAATGCTTAAAACCTCAGTCTGTTTCTTTCATCAGTATTCTGTTGTTCATTTTACCAAGTAAAGACTCCTGGATCTTTATACAGGACCTCACCGTGAACCAGAGAAATGTCATCACTAGCAAATTCAGCAACAGATCATCATAAAATAATACCCAAAACATGGGACATCTGCCTGCAATGTACATTTGCTGTGGAAACAGAAAAAGGACTGCTGTATAGGAAGAATCAGCTGTAAGAGGTTACTTAGGCAATGCCCTGGGCAAAAACAAGGTTATAACACACAGATTTCTAAAGGTCCCAGAGGTCTTCTTTGTTGTTTTGTCCAAAGTGATTACAGTAAAGCGGCACATTGCCATCACAATCTGTATTTAATACGAAGGAGGGTGAGGTGGGACTGGTGGTTCATAATCCAGATTGAGTTGTTAGCTTATGGGAAAGACATTTAAGAGAAGTAAATCCATCACACAGCTCATTAAGAGTCTATTGGCCTTCTGTATTCGTTGGATGAATCTGGGATTTTCTATGCTGAAAAGTTTAAATAGGTATAGAAAAATAAGAAAGAATAATAGGGTTTCAGGTTTGACTTTTAAACTAGTACAGCAGTCCTATACAAATGTACAGGTTTCATTCTGAGCTGGTTGCCACAAGAGGTAAATCTTTCAGATTAAAGTAAGATATAAATGATTTGTGGGCAATACATTCAAACATTTTACATAGTAAGGGTAGAAGAAAGACAAGGTCAGAGTGGGGTGAATTCTTTAGATGGCGTGTAACAGGTACCTGTGTCACTGGAAAAAAGGAAGAGAGCAGATGGTATGAAAATGATGAAGAAAAAGACAGGAATAGGGGCAGTTTAGTAGTTATGTTCCATAAGAGAGTTGAAGACACAGAATCTAAAATGCAAGTGTTGGACAGTAACAGAGCTGGCGCTCTTGAAATGTCTGCTTCTAGGAGCAGTGGTATATTGGGGTGTACACCTAGAGGTCTGAAGAAAATGAGGGCTGTTTTGATCATAGGCTATTGGCTATTCTGATGGTAGTCACTTTGCCCTAGAGCAGGGGTTGTCGACTCGGGTCCTGCAGGACCAACGTGGCTGTAGATTTTCATTCATTCCTTTTTTAATGAGCGCCCAGTTTGTGCTGCTAATTAACTTCTTGTGAATTCATTTTAATTGAATTGCTTTGTTAAGATTTTTCCCCTGAATTTCTTCATCGTTACTCTGAATTGCTTCATTTCTTTCCTTAAATGGCACCCAAACAGAAATGAAACATGAAGTGAGGGAGCCAACAGAAGACCAACTAAGTCAGGGCCTGAAACTCCAACCAATTTCACTCCAAGCAGCTGCTTAATTAGGCTCCGATTCTTGTTGTTAATTAAATCCATTCTTTAATTCCACGGCTTGTTGCTGCTCTCATTGTGCAATAGCAGACATTTCTGTAATTGTTGTTTTCTCTTTTCTGTTAAAATGTTTTGTGGACCAGAGCAGATCAGAATTCCTGAGACCTTCATCTTTCTTTATTTTCAGATATTGTATGATGGACACCAGTTGTTTTGGCTCATGTTGTATCTCATTATTATTGTTTGGTTGCTAATTAAGGAAAAATAAACAATGAAGGGGTCTGAGTCTTCAAGAACAAGTTAATTAAAATTAGTTCCAAAGAAAGTAATTAGCAGCAAAAACAGGTCACTCATTGAGAAAAGGGTTAGAATGAAAACCTGCAGCCATGGTGGTCCTCCAGGACCGGAGCTGGCGACCCCTGCCCTAGAGTAAGGTCAAGAACTCATTTGGACTTAGAAAGAAAGGTGTGGATGCTATAAGCAGTAATCACTGTAACCTTCTTCTTACATCCTAAAGTGAACATGTGCAGTTTATACAGAATATAAAAAGGTGGAAACATTTAATGAGTAAATGAAAACAAAGTGTTTCTAGCACCATTTTGCTATATCACATAGACTTACTGTGATCAGAAAGATGATGTTAAAATTAGTACCGTTGCATATAAACAGATTATTTTCTAGTTATGATGCTTGGGTTAGGCAGAGGAATTAGAGTGGATCTGGAAAAAGACTGAGAGTCATTGGATGGCATGCTTTCTTCTGTACAGGAGTTTAAGAGAATGTCAGATTCAAGGAAAACATTTTTTGAAATATGATCTGGCACAATAATAAGGAGTCTAACATGAGTAGTCACGGCATTCAAAAGAGTACATGGAAAGGTAGAGAAGGTGAAAAATAGTAGTGTAATTCCAAGAAGAGATTATACATTATACAAACCTGTCCTACCAGTTACAGAAAAGACAGACAATGTTGCTGTATTGTCAGTGCTGGAGCTCAAGCTCTGCTTGAACATTCTTTTATAAACAAAGGAAACAAAAAGGCAGACTGCTAATGTGACTTGTCTTCTAGCATTGCTATGTTTTTTAAGTTCCATTATTAAATATTCACCCAAAAGGCTGCAGTGCAGCAAATGAGAAGCACTTTACTCCATTGTTTACTGATCAGCCTAGAAAAAGAATCGACGTCTTTATTTCCTGATTAATCACAGTCAGTACCCATCCTCACATTAAAGTGTGAATATCTTATATTTATAAGTTGATAATTATTTGAATGTAATCAACCTTACCATAAAACCCTTTTGAAGATAGATAACATCATGCACTCTTGTGAAAGTAGAAGTTTTTTTGCTGTTTCATAAAAATTGCAACAGACTAGTCAAACAGAATATCCACTCACCAAACCTACTCCGGTTATTCCATTGCCATGACAATGTTGTTATTTATAGTCATTTTGACACCCAGTATTCATATGTATAATACAATCTTCTTTGGATCAAATTCGACTGGTAGAGTAAACATTTATAATTAAAATACTCCATCTCACCTGGTGAAGTTTTAATCATCTGCACCCCTCTGGTGTGTATAGAATTTAACAGTCTCAAATAACAGCATAAACATTTTACTAAATCATTTCCTGCTAAAACCCAGAGTTTCTGTTTTTCCATTTTAGTAAACATATTCAGTTGACTACAGCATTTCTGATAGCAGCCTTTCTGTTTCCACTTTCAGCTTGTGTTTCCTGTGAGTCTGAATGGGCATTACAAATTAGCATTTGGGTCAGTGGCCTGCCTTGCAATTGTATTTGTCAGTTGCATGATTTGCTTTTCCACTGCATTGAAAACTTCAGATTTGCCTTTGTTCACAACATGCCTCTGTGAAAGTAAAACCTGGATGGAAATGAACTCTTTAAAGTTAAACTGCAATAAAACCAGTTTCTTGCTAATTAACACTACAACTTGGCTTAAATAATGAGCTCATTTTCAATTACTCCTCATGATATCTTCAGACCTTCTTCTTTATTTTGATACCTTACTTTCTTATTCTACCCATATAAACCACATTAAGAAACCTTATTAATTCCACCTCCACAATATAGACTATATTCACTTATTCTTCTCTCTTTTTGATGCTGAGAAACTTGTCCATGCTTTTATTACATTCCACATCGACTACTGTAACTCCCTACTGGCAGGTGTCCTTACAAGCTTTTATCACAACTCCAGTTAATTCAGAATTCTGCTGCACAAGTCCTTACACAGACCTGCAACAGTGAGTACATAACACCCATCCTGCTCCACCTTCACTGGTTCCCTGTGTCTTACAGGATTGAATATAAAATTCTATTAATTACATCAATAGATATCTTCTATTAATTGATATCTGAATTTGAATTAATTATATTAATAAACTATAAAGCTTTAAATTGCCTTGCACTCCATCACTATGTTCCTATTCTATTTCGCCACTAAGGTCCAATGTGCCCAAAACTAACCTGTGCTCTGTGGATGACAGTGTTCAGCTCTATAGTGTCCAGACTTTGAAATGACCTAAGGTAATGATTTGTTTTTTAAAAACAACTAAAAACTCATTTGTTCAGGAAGGCATTTAACTTACCCTAACCTTCTGAACCTTCTTTCAATTTACTTTCTCTGTCCAGGTGCTCAAGATGATTTGTATTTGTATCACAATTTATATTATTCTTTCAGGGTTTTTTGTAGTATTTTGTATAATTTTTATTTTTTATATTTGTTTATTGTCTCTTATTCTAATTCTTATTTTTTTCTGCACCATCTCTCATTCACCTAGTTGGCTAGCTCAGTCTTTGACAAGATCTTTGTCCTTATTTAACTTGATCTTCCACATGCCTCTCCACTTGTCCAGTGGTAATGTTTCTGTCTCGAACAGTTTCTTGACAATCTGGAGCACACTATCTACTTGTGAATCCAAAACTGCCATTTCTGGTTTCCCAGTCTTGGCAGCCTCATCAGCAGGGTCTTCCACTTGTGCTTGCTCTATTTCCATTCCTTTAGCTTTGGTCAACACTACTGGCCCGTGCTGTGTTGGTGGTGTTATTGCAGGTCTAGTTTGGCCATAGTGCGCCCTGATGTTGGCAATGATCTCCTTGATCTCTAGTGCAGTCAGTAGCTTATGCTCCTTGATATATGTCCTTTGTGTGCTGATCATCAGTGCAGTCAGTCATGTCAAGAAATAGATTAGTTCACATAACTTCTTTGTACTCCTCCTTGGTCCAGTGATGCTTCAATCCTGTTTCTCTCCCTGCACTGGAGGTTGATGTTGGGATGAGCAGACTAACTTGATACCTGAGGACTTATGTGTAATGCCGTGCATAGAATTCACACTAAAACGTAATGTATAGGCAAAACTGGAAATGTATATACACACAAAAAAATCCAGATTCATAAAATCGTGCGTATGCCAAGTTCCACACACTTCCCCTTTATAAATCCCAATGAACATAAAATTTAGCGCACATGCCTAAATCCCCATCCCGACTCCTCCCAGAATTTCACATATTTGAATATGCAAATCAATATAAAGCACTTGGAATAAAAGAAGAACTTCAGCGAATACAATACAAGTGGAGGCAAGGGAAAATGTACTATTTGTTGGCATAAGCAGTGGTATAAACAAGAAAAGCAAGTTATGTAGTGATACAGTGTGGCGAAGACACTCAAAAGTTCAAGTTCATGCACCCAGTGCTTTCCCCCACACCCTAAACAGAATTAAGTTTGTTTCATGATGGTTAGCTGGATGGGAAAACACAGTGTGATACTGAACGCAGACAAAAAATTTGATCAAAAAAAAAAAATGAAACTAACCCAGCTTTATTTTGCTTAGCTCTCTAGAGGTCTATGTTCATTATAAAGAAATACTAAATGACATGATCAATCAGATCATTATTTTTTAAGACTTGTGACTATGTCATTTATGGCTAGGTTCTTTTTGATTGTTTTGGTAAATGACTATACATTTATACCATACTCAGAAATAAATATTCTATTTTCAGGATTGAACATAGGATGGGGTATTGAAACTAAAACTGTAGAAATTCACAGTTTGAAGAGATTGACACTGAAATTAAGGTTTCTTCTTATATGAAAAGAATAGTTTAATGACCTGTAAAAGTGGATGTGACATTAAATGACTTTTGCCGTGATTTTCTGTCGTAGTCTTCATTTACATATACTTAGTGAGATGGAGGCAGTTGGCGGCACACTCCATAAAACCAATTTCCTAATGTGACATGCCCAGCCACTCAGTCCAGCTAGTCCACAACTTCCTCAGATAAAATCAAGAAAGTTTGACTTTGTTTTTAGTCGTAAGTGTGGGCTCTTTTTGCATAACAGCTGACAACCAATTAATGCTCATCTGGAAATACAATGTATATAAGGCAGTGATGAAGAGTAAGGAACACAGGTATTTTGATCCTCACAAACAGATGAGAAGGTCACCTGTCTGATGTTGCATGAATTATGTATCACAACAGAAAAAAGAAATAAAGATTGCAACTCAACTTACCCTAGCTGTTAGCCCTTTATAAAGCATTGGCTGTCTCAGGCAGTACGTTATTGGCTGTCAGAAAAAGAGGTGAGCACTAATATGCTGGAAAGTCATCACACCGTTGTTAAATTAGACATGCCTAACAAGTTTCTTTTGTTTAAACTGACATGGTTTGGCAACAAGATCAGCAACTGAGCCAACAAATCTGACATACCAAATGACTAAAAGTCATGTATTGTGACATTGGCTTTTGAAATGGCAAAGAGCATCTCAGTCCTGCGTCCTGCTAAAGCTGGTTATATACTTCATTGTTGCATTTGTTTTCTGTTTAAGTAAATCTTTTCATTACAAACTGCAGCTATAATAATAAAAAAATCCACAGGACACATTCACACAAATCTTAATACTGAGTCATGTCCTCAAATAACATTACAGGAAAGTCTCTGATATGTGAAAAGACTAAATTGCTTAAAGAAAATCCAACCAAAAATAGCCATACAGTTAGGTCCATAAATATTTGGACAGAGACAACGTTTTTCTAATTTTGGTTCTGTACATTACCACAATGAATTTTAAATGAAACAACTCAGATACAGTTGAAGTGCAGACTTACAGCTTTTATTCAGTGGGGTGAACAAAACGATTGCATAAAAATGTGAGGCAGCTAAAGCATTTTTTTAACACAATCCCTTCATTTCAGGGGCTCAAAAGTAATTGGACAAATTAAATAGCTGGAAATAAAATGTTCATTTCTAATACTTGGTTGAAAACCTTTTGCTGGCAATGACAGCCTGAAGTCTTGAACTCATGGACATCACCAGATGCTGGGTTTCCTCCTTTTTAATGCTCTGCCAGGCCTTTACTGCAGCGGCTTTCAGTTGCTGTTTGTTTGTGGGACTTTCTGTTCGAAGTTTAGTCTTCAACAAGTGAAATGCATGCTCAATTGGGTTAAGATCAGGTGACTGACTTGGCCATTCAAGAATTTTCCACTTCTTTGCTTTAATAAACTCCGGGGTTGCTTTGGCTGTATGTTTTGGGTCATTGTCCATCTGTATCACAAAACGCCGTCCAATCAATTTGACTGCATTTAGCTGGATTTGAGCAGACAGTATATCTCTGAACACCTCAGAATTCATTCGGCTGCTTCTGTCCTGTGTCACATCATCAATAAACACTAGTGTCCCAGTGCCACTGGCAGCCATGCAAGCCCAAGCCATCACACAGCCTCCACCGCGTTTTACAGATGATGTGGTATGCTTTGGATAATGAGCTGTTCCACACCTTCTCCATACTTTTTTCTTGCCATCATTCTGGTAGAGGTTGATCTTGGTTTCATCTGTCCAAAGAATGTTTTTCCAGAACTCTGCTGGCTTTTTCAGATGTTCTTTAACAAAGTCCAATCTAGCCTTTCTATTCTTGAGGCTTATGAGTGGCTTGCACCTTTAAGTGCACCCTCTGTATTTACTTTCATGCAGTCTTCTCTTTATGGTAGACTTGGATATCGATACGCCTACCCCCTGGAGAGTGTTGTTCACTTGGTTGGCTGTTGTGAAGGGGTTTCTCTTCACCATGGAAATGATTCTGCGATCATCCACCACTGTTGTCTTCCGTGGACGTCCAGGTCTTTTTGCGTTGCTGAGTTCACCAGTGCTTGCTTTCTTTCTCAGGATGTACCAAACTGTAGATTTTGCCGCTCATAATGTAGTAATTTCTCGGAGGGGTTTTTTCTGTTTTCGCAGCTTAAGGATGGCTTCTTTCACCTGCATGGAGAGCTCCTTTGACCGCATGTTGTCTGTTCACAGCAAAATCTTCCACATGCAAGCACCATACCTCAAATCAACTCCAGGCCTTTTATTTGCTTAATTGATAATGACATAACGACAGACTTGCCTACACCTGCCAATGAAATAGCCTTTGAGTCAATTGTCCAATTACTTTTGAGCCCCTGAAATGAAGGGATTGTGTTAAAAAAATGCTTTAGTTGTCTCACATTTTTATGCAATCGTTTTGTTCACCCCACTGAATTAAAGCTGAAAGTCTGCACTTCAACTGCATCTGAGTCGTTTCATTTAAAATTCATTGTGGTAATGTACAGAACCAAAATTAGAAAAAAGTTGTCTTTGTCCAAATATTTATGGACCTAACTGTATGTACAATTCCATGTAGATATTTACCTGACTGATATCAGAATACATTCTTAACAGTGTGAGCCATCCGCTACCCAATTCATTGCAACCTGACACACGTGCATACCTACAATGACACAAGGCCAGTTTAGAATTGTCACTTAACCTAACTGGCATATCTTTTGGTGATGATGGAGGGAAACTAGATTAAGCAATTTAATAACTATTTCTGGCTTTGTACCTTCCTTGCAACTGTTTCTTTTAACTCCTCTAAACAGGATATGAATAGTAACTGTAGATAAATGAATGAAACAAAGCCTTTCACTTAGCACCCATGTTCACTTTACATTTAGTGCAATTCATTCAAGTGAAGAACATAATACACATGGAGCCAACACCATCTGCAAAAGTATGGGAAGTTCTGTCTGTTAGAATAAAATTCACAGTAAATCCTGGTGAGAAGTTAAGCAAAATGACACCTTTTATTGGCTAACTAGAAAAATTATAATATGCAAGCTTTCGAGGCAACTCAGGCCCCTTGTTCAGTTGCCTCAAAAGCTTGCACCTAGTAATCTTTCTAGTTAGCCAATAAAAGGTGTCTCACCACATCCATAATGGCTAACATGGTACAATACCCTAGTACTACAGCAAATCCTGGATAAACAACAGTCATTGAGTAATGGTTAACAAACTTTACATGTCCTTGAATAGCACTTCATAGCACCCAGAAGATAAGTAAATCTTATTCAGCAAGACAAAAAAAGAACTGTGAACAAGCTGCGAACCCGAGGACTAGAAAAAACAGTTTTCTAATGTATATTGTTTATTCCTGTTACTCTGTTGCATTTGGTGTGAAAACCAAGACAGTTGTCTTCAGACTTGTCCTTTTGGCTTCTATTTGCATGTTAAGGGCACATTATTACTGGTAATTTAAGAACACACACTTGAAGTCCTCCTATATTCCTATATATATATTTATATATATATATGTATATATTTATACAAACAGAAAATATATTCAAACTAAGACACAAGCTGCTGTATTTGATGACTGACATAGCTACACCAGTGCCTTGATACAGAAGGCACATTATCACATTGTTCTGTAGTGAAAAGTTTCCAAAGTTTCCAAACATAAAACAAAATTGTCAGAACTAGTGTAGCTTAGATAGATAGATAGATAGATAGATAGATAGATAGATAGATAGATAGATAGATAGATAGATAGATAGATAGATAGATAGATAGATAGATAGATAGATAGATAGATAGATAGATAGATAGATAGATAGATAGATACTTTATTAATCCCAAGGGGAAATTCACAACGCTTATAAACATTGTTGGATTCAAATATCCATCTGTCCCTTTTCTTTCACACATCCAGTTCATTCTGGCAGATGAAGAACTTCTATATATGGCACAAACTGGAATTATACTAATGGAATACAGTGATCCCTCGCTATATCGCGCTTCGCCTTTCGCGGCTTCACTCCATCGCGGATTTTATATGTAAGCATATTTAAATATATATCGCGGATTTTTTGCTGGTTCTCGGATTTCTGCAGACAATGGGTCTTTTAATTTCTGGTACATGCTTCCTCAGTTGGTTTGCCCAGTTGATTTCATACAAGGGACGCTATTGGCAGATGGCTCGTCTAAAAATGCTGAAAGATTATCTTCACGTTGCTATCTTTTGTGCAGCTGCTTCCTGAAATGACGTGCTGCACAGTGCTTCGCATACTTAAAAGCTCGAAGGGCACGTATTGATTTTTGACTGAAAAACAAACTCTGTCTCTCTCTCTCTCTCTCTCTCTCTCCCTGCTCCTGACGGAGGGGGTGTGAGCTGCCGCCTTCAACAGCTTTGTGCCATGGTGCTTCGCATACTTAAAAGCCTATTGATTTGTTTGCTTTCTCTGTCTTTATGACAGTCACTGCTCCTGACGCACACTCCTTTGAAGAGGAAGATATGTTTGCATTCTTTTAATTGTGAGACAGAACTGTCATCTCTGTCTTGTCATGGAGCACAGTTTAAACTTTTGAAAAAGAGACAAATGTTTGTTTGCAGTGTTTGAATAAAGTTCATGTCTCTCTACAACCTCCTGTGTTTCTGCGCAAATCTGTGACCCAAGCATGACAATATAAAAATAACCATATAAACATATGGTTTCTACTTTGCGGATTTTCTTATTTCGCGGGTGGCTCTGGAACGCAACCCCCGCGATGGAGGAGGGATTACTGTAGTGGTTTTGCATCTATTTTTACAGAGGGCTGCAGTAGTCGGAAACAAGCTAAATGGACTGCATAAGAAAAAATTTTAATTTTTTGTTTGAAAAGGCAACTATGTGCTAGGATTATAACATGGCAACAAAACATAAAAGGTTACCTAGCAGTTAAGTCAATATTGCTAGATAATCATATATGGCAGAAGGGTTGGTTCTACTGTAAACACCTTACATGTGGGATTGTGTAAGCTCCATGTCTTGCTACTACTAATGGCCAATAATCTCAATACTCTTTTGAGAATATATCTCTTGTCACACACGTGCGATTAGGAGGCAGTCAAAAAGCCTAAATGTGAGTGAAATATCGTGAGATGAAGGATTGTCACATGGTACTTACCTGAATCTCTTCTCTCAACAGAAAAACCGAGGAAAAATTATTTCCTCTATTTCCGGGTTCCAAAATGGCCACCATGACCTCACGTCCGGCGACTCAATACGACATCACGTCCAGCCATCACGACTGACTTCACTTCCAGTTCCTCCAAAATGGGCAGAATGTTCACCCTTCAACACGACCCGAAACACACAGCAAAATTGACCACACAGTGGCTGAAGGAGAAAAAAGCGAATGTCCTGGTGTGGCCCAGTCAGAGCCCAGACCTAAATCTCACTGAAAATCTGTGGAAATATTTGAAGATAGCAGCCCACCAACACTCACCATCCAATTTGACCGAACTTGAGCAGTTCTGTAAAGAAGAGTGGGCAGATATTACTCGATCTAGATGGGCAAAGCTGATAGAGAAGTATCCCAACAGACTCAAGGCTGTCATTAAAGCAAAAGGTGGTTCAACAAAATATTGACATTGGGGGGTGATACTTTATTCATCTCAGTATGTCTTGTTTTTGATTTTTAATATTTTTCTGAACTGTAGCTGTGATATCTTTCACTTGGATGTTATAAATTGCATTGAGTAAGTAAAGCTGAGAAAAATATTGGTTTGTGTCTTTTCACTTAAGGCTGTAAAGCAAAAAAAAATGGGAATATTTCAAAGGGGGTGATTCTTTTCTATACCCACTGTATAAAATACTTTGAAAAAGGCACAGATAAAAAAGAACTAGCCCATTTAAATTATCACTTTAATTGTTATAAATTTGTATATTTGCTAACCACCATACCACCATAAGCCAACATGTTGGAAGCGATCAGATCTTATGTGGGACAGTCAGATCTGTCATGTGGCTCTGACAGCAAGCAAAAAAGAAACACAAATCAGATAGACAAGTGACTCAGGTATACTATCAGAAAAATCAAAATGAAAGTTTTCAGCAGTGCAGACAATATTAGTTACTTTAAAGGAATGTGTCAAGGCAGTGTCAGCCATGAATTGTGGTAAGGGGAGGAGACCAAAGGGCCTTGACCTAGAAATTCAACACTAAAGAAAAGCCATTTTGAGCAGTTATTATGACACAGTGAGAGATGAAAATATTAGTGGCCTAGATTCATTAATTGTTCACCAGTGTTTTTCTTTTTAGATAATAATGACCAAGCTGACTTGGATCACACTCATGTGAACAAAAACAAACACCTCCTTGCAAGCCCATCTTGTTTGAAAGGTCTTTCAGGTGTCTGTGCCTTTACTGCATAGTACAGCCTGCATGTCTGCATTATACCTTATTTACATATCCTGAAACAAAATTCTCAAAACAGTATTTTTAGACTCATAGGCCCTTTTTATTGTCAAGTATGAGTCAAACTGGTTGTTCTAGTTTTTGCAGCTCTCCTCAAATAATGCAAATGTTTTGCGTCAGTCTTGAGTTAGTGTAAAATTGTGTCATCTTAAAATTGCTTTTATTTGTGGTGTTGTGAATACAGCACTGGAGTATAAATCACAAGATAGCTCTTTAATCTCAGGCTCCAATTTATGTGTGACCCTGAGCGAGTCACTGAACTGACATGCAAGAGAGGCACAGATCCAAAATGTGAGTCCACTATTCATGAGGATTCATTGGGATTAATGGATGTAATTTGCAGTCATTGTCATTAACTTTCTTGAAGAAAAAACTGGCATTACAAGTGATAACTATACACGTGGTTGTCAAAGAGGTCAGGTTAAGCTGCCTCCTTTGGATGAATATCCTGAATATTTACATATGTGTTTGACTAACAATGTACCCGAAAGTAAAAGCTTTATGGAATGCATTAGATCCTGCAATAATTCATTTGCTTTTGCATCTACCGGGGTAAATATCAAGCCACCACCTGGGAATGGCCCATACTGCTTTCGCGTGTGTGGACAAATATTGCGTCGGATTGGAACAGTGCACCCTGAGCCAAATCACCACCGCAAATTTGCCCAAATGTACGTGTATTAGATCTAGATGACGCAGTTTATCAACAATGTTCCCATCATTAATGAAGTGGCAATTGTGTTTCACTGTAAAGACGGTGAGCCTCCGTTTTACCGCGATATTGTCACGCATTTACGTCCTGATGGAACCAACCACCCTAATTTCCAACGCGTGGACATTGGTTTTACTTAAAAGTGCAACAACTCAAACACATTTTAGACTTACATGATGTGACAATTACAATTCCATGTTTGCTTTAATAAATTGGTTAATGATAGTACAAATATCATGTGCACAGCCCCTCAGAGCCCCAGAGTCAAACCATGCGGCTTCCCACAGTCAGTGGGTGGCACCCGAACAACACAACCGGAAAACTACACTTGCTGTAATCCACTGTGCCAGCAGTCGGTGCCAGCAGAGGCAAAGGAATCGCGACTCCACAAAACGAAACTGCTTTAGTACAAATATGCTTATTTAATTAAATGACGTTTCCCCGGATGCACCCACCCTCCATTGTATTTCATCCATCCAAATATCGGAAGGAACAGAAACTGATTGCCATTCTTGGATTTGCGATTCTTTCGAGAATCGCGGGCTTGCTGGTTATTTAGATAATACGGTGGGCTGGCGCCCTGCCCGGGGTTTGTTTCCTGCCTTGCGCCCTGTGTTGGCTGGGATTGGCTCCAGCAGACCCCCGTGACCCTGTAGTTAGGATATAGCAGGTTGGATAATGGAAGGATGGATGGATTATTTAGATAATGGCTCCAAGACTATTAACTATGTCTTAGAGCTCATAAACTGACATTCTGTAATCAAAATGTTCTGTAACTGAAATAGCAAGCAGGTACAAATTATGTTATTAGATCATTAATATTCATAAGGCAGTTTTCCAGGAGTGTTGAATTTTGGAAGTACATAAAATTTGTATTTGTGTATGCAAAATATACAGGAATTCTGAGAAAATAAGTATAAACTGATTAAAAGAATGGCCCTGTTGATTACAATGTATATGTTTAAGCTTAGATAAAGTGACCAGTGTGCATAAGCTTGTAAGAATATGTGAAATGGAGCCTTGGGACTTTAAGAATGACAAGTTTTATGTCTCGCCAGTATCATCCAGACCATGGGAACTTATCGATTGTCCGAAATTTTTGACTGATGCAATATCTTGCATAAGCCAGTCAGAAAGACTCTATGAATTCAAAGGATTTTAAAATAAGCAGTAGGAGGAGAGAGAGATGCAGATGCAGAGGACAGAAAGATATGGAAGAAGATGATCAGTTGTAGCAACCCCTAATGGAAGTAGATATATAGATAGAGAGATAGAGAGAGAGATAGAGAGAGAGAGAGAGAGAGAGAGAGAGAGAGAGAGAGATACTTTATTAATCCCAAGGGGAAATTCACATACTCCAGAATATTGCCCACACTCCTTGGGCCCAACTACACTCCCAAAAAATGTGTCTTAATTGTTTCCACCTGAGCACAGCTTGGTCTTGGACACTTCTTTATCTGTGGCAAACCTTGTCTAAGCATCCTCTCTCCCTCACATATAATCTCCCGCACACCATCATCCAGTTCAAGTCCTTTAAAGCATTTTCCAGCACTTTTGGCTGTACATACAGATCCATACTCCCACGTTATTGTCAAACTCTGCTTCTCCTCCATTGTATGCCTAAGAGTCTTATGCAAGTCCTTCTGTTTGCAGCACAAAGCAACACCTTTGCCACCTACAGACTGCCCCTTCACTTCCAAGTATCATGTGTGGTTTAAGAAAACCAAGACTGCAACAATCAAAGCTGGTTTCTCCTTTAAACAAACATAAGTAATAATTGAAATAGTTTGAGTATTGCTTTGCTGAAGTTGTCCTGTTGTTTACTGACATTTAGCAATGACCAATGATTGTTAATGAAAGGATAGGTTATGTACTATCAAGGGTTGTGATTAGCCCTTGACTTCTGTTACGTTGTGTTGCCCTTTCAAAGGCAGCCGTTCATTGGTATATAAAAAATCTGACAGGAGTAACTGTTCCTGGCTTTTGCTATAGTATTCTGAATTTTAACCCTTTCAGGGGAGGCAATCTGAAAACGCATTAACATGTAAGCAAATCCCAACGGGAATGCCTTATGAGTGGAGCGTCTTCTAGCCCCTGGTAAAGTATCGAAGTTGAGGTAGCTAGCCAATGTTGAGATATTCTTGATTTATATTTTAAGCTTATCTGTGCTGAGTGAACATTGAATATATACATTTTGCAGGATTGATGCGCAAATCAAGACTGACAGTTTAGTTTCCAGTGTTAACTTGTCCAATGATATAAAAATAACCTCAGAAGTTAAAGTGCCTTTCGTGGACACTGTTACACTAAAAAACAATAATACAATCATTTCACTACAGATATTTGGAGATATGTTTTAGGTGATTTTCTTCAGGGCGGCACGGTGGCGCAGTGGGTAGCGCTGCTGCCTCGCAGTTGGGAGACCTGGGGACCCGGGTTCGCTTCCCGGGCCCTCCCTGCGTGGAGTTTGCATGTTCTCCCCGTGTCTGCGTGGGTTTCCTCCGGGCACTCCGGTTTCCTCCCACAGTCCAACGACGTGCTGGTTAGGTGGATTGGCGATGCTAAATTGGCCCTAGTGTGTGCTTGGTGTGTGGGTGTGTTTGTGTGTGTCCTGCGGTGGGTTGGCACCCTGCCCAGGATTGGTTCCTGCCTTGTGCCCTGTGTTGGCTGGGATTGGCTCCAGCAGACCCCCGTGACCCTGTGTTCAGATTCAGCGGGTTGGAGAATGGATGGATGGATGATTTTCTTCATGAATATCCCAAATAATAACACAAGGCTGTTTTGGAGACAGTAACTGGGTGCCTTGAAACTTCCTGTAATGAGAACTTCAAGCAACACTGGCAGTAGGTGGCCCTTTCATTCTGATCTTCCACAGCTCCTGCCTCACTAAACCCAGGGATGAAAGATGCGTGGCAGTGTCCCTCTTGACTCATGCATAAAAATCCAAATATATGCATTTTTAAATATTTTAGCAAAGTGAAATACAACACTCTTAGTAACTTTTGCTCAAGGTGAAATCTAAAATTAGTACAAGAGCAGACAGATTATTTAAAACTGAAGACAGTCCATATCTCACTATCTGCAAGATCAGATCTAAGATAAAGGTGATTGCAGAATGGGCATCTTTACTAAAGTTACTTGAGAAAAAAAAAGTTACCTGATTGAAAAAATAGTGAAGTCAAGTAGAGATAAGGATGGTGATAAAGTTGTTTGTCTGTGCTATGTTTGTCACCTTTTAAGATATAATTTTGTTGGAGTGTCACATGTGTGAATAGGAGGGAGCTGTATGGACCAAGTGAGGGTAATTCCACACCAGGCCAGGGGGTAATGGGGTGCACTAAACTTTCTTCTGTTGACTCTGCAGACAAACAAAATGGGAAAACCTGGCTGAACCAACTCTGAAGATGTTACTGTCGGTTTTGATGCCCAAAAGCAAGTCACTTCTGGTTCCAGCACTAAGAAATAAGCCACTTCTGTTTCGGGCCACCAGTAGCAAGTCATTTACGGTTCCGGCGCCAAGAAACACATCACTTCCGATTCCGACCCCAGAAACATGTCACTTCCGGGTTCACTACGCCATTTCCTGTCTCGACAGTTAAAACCGCCATCTTCCCCAACCATAGTCAGTACAGCAACGGACTCCAATCCATGCACATCAATGCTATTTTCAAACCTTTTTGCAGCCAGGAAAATTATATGGGTGACTGCCCCAAACCTTTTTTGAGTGTGTCAAGTCTAATCATTTCACAGGTATCACAAGTATATTCCAGTGTGGTGTTCGATGCTGCAGGCACTTGCAATGCTGTGGATCAAATGAGTATGATAAATGATGCATGGATGGATAATATTATTTATAAAACAATCTGTATCTTTTTATAAAATAACTTGCTGTGTAAGCCCGTGCTGTAAAAAGCCCAGGGTCCTAGAATCTATTGAAATCGTCAGAAAAAAAACTGAAATGTAGAGATGTCAGGTATTTGAAAGGAACTACTCTGGAAATCTCTCTCCTAGGTGGATTTGTTTTGCCAACGTGCTCACATTGCTTGTGTATTAGTGGCAGGAGGAAAAGTAGAAGGGATACCAGTTTGCCGATGTTAGCGGGTAAGTGACTTTGTCTTTCTTCTGAGGTTTTGTTTTGCTGATGTGCTGGCCTCGCTTGTGTCTTAGCAGCTAAGTGAGTTTCTGTTTCGTCGCAAGCGGAGCCCTTACCCCGATTCTACCTCTCACTTCCGGGCCAGACAGACACACACACTTCCACGCATAGACATTTATATATAAGATGTGTGAGGAGACTGCTCTGATTTTACCCTCTAATGTCAACACAAGGTTGTGACTGGCTGTTATTCACAGTACTGTACTTTATATTCTTTCAGCCAACTAACTGAAAGCAGAATTCTGCACCACCACTGACAACCAGCAATAATTTTGTGTCATTTTTGAATAAAGCTTAATTGTCTTTATGACCTGATCGATCACATGCTTCAGTGTTGTGACCTCAGCATTCCTTTTCCCGCACTTATAATATCTGCCAAGACTTGAGAATTCCTTTTACAGATGAAGATTCTACATATTTGGACCTCTGTTTATTAACATTCCGTGTATACAAAGACTGAAATTTGGCACATTGGGCCAAAGTTGTTTCCTGTTGTTTGGCTCAGTGTGCCAGAAATCGTCATTTAACAGATTCTGTGTTGCTAGCAGCTTTTCCAAGTTATTTGTCAGTAACTAATGTTGCCTACTAACACTGCTTAAATTCCTGTGTGATACCAGGTTAGGATGCCGACTGATTAATGTTTCCTCATGCTTTTCTGGTGTACCATCTTTGTATAGTTTGAAGTAGTGCTTGAAGATGGCAGGAACTGTCAGAAATTTTAATTTAAGTGTTCCCTCTCTTCTGAAACCATCCCTTTACTTTTGAAACCCCCACCGTATGTCGAGGTAATAGGCATGGTCATGCCCCTTGTAGTTTTAAGATTAGCAGCTTCATATATTTCATATCAAAAGAGAATACATAAGAAAAATCAATCCCTAGTTACCACATTCATACCCAGATTCACAGATTGTGATAATGTGGAAGACTGAGGAGTTCAGTTAGGTCAATTTTATATAAGTTAGGGATTCATTGTTTGGTGTATAGAACCATTTGATATTTATGTAGCAGTGTGTGGCTGTGAGCTTCTGCTTAAGGAAATAAGCTTTCGCGGTTGAAAGACGGTGGAAGAAGCAGAGCCCAGTGATCTTTTATCACACCCGCAAACCTTTCATCGCAGTATAGATGCAGAAATGGATGACAGTGTGTGAGCAATGCAATCTTCTTATATAATAAGCTACCATGGCTATTCGAAGTGGCGTAGCTAGGGGCGGGCGGAGGGGGGTCCACCCCGGGTGGCACATTTTTGGGGGCGGCATTATTGGCCAAAAGGCTCAGAACACTTCACGTGTAAGCAGCAGGGTTCAGAAAAATATTGCTCATGAATGAAAAAAAAGTAAAATTCTCTGATTTTCATCCACAAATGCTTCAAAAATCATTTTCAGATGTTCCTTCTGTGACAGCATCAGACACGGCAGTTGATATTTATGAGGCAATAACAAAAATAAACAAAAACATTACAGTGATAATAATTTCAAGGAAGATAAACAACTAATTTACAATGTATAATTTCGTTTTGTTAACAATTCGAATGCGTTCTTGCTCATCCCCACCTATCACTTGTACACTACACCGGTTCTGGTTTTTGCAGCGTAATTATATTAAACTAATAATCAGAACACGGCTTATCGGTGCATCTGTACTATATTCTTGTCTAGTTGATGTTTATAAATAATTATATGTGAAAAAATATTGCTGTTTCTCTATATATAAATAAATATATTTTAATTTTTCTCCATATGTCATTTTAATTTTCAATTTAAATAGGTTAACATATTCAGATTTGTTGGAGGGTGGCAAATTGAAGCCCCGCCCCGAGTGGCGTGAACTCGAGCTACGCCACTGGCTGTTCGTTTGTCTGTTCAAGATATTATATCACCTGTAGCTCACAAACCGTTTGACCTATTGACCTGAAATTTGGTACACATATACTACGTGACCTCTACTATCCACTTTCAGGGTGATGATTAACCGCCAAGGTTATTCCTGTTTTATTTTTATTTTACTTCATTGCAGAATCAACTCTCGGCAGGGCAGCTATGCGGCACATGTGCACGGGCACAGTTCTCATCCACCACCTTCGCCGTCACTTCCCCTACCTCTTCATATCTTAAATCACAAGTAATTGGCACTTGTGAATTTACCGAACCCCTCGAGCTAATACAGTACTTTGTACGTAGGATCAGAGCTGGTGTAAAATATATGGAATGCTATTTTATTGTTAACTAGGGGGCTCTGCCCCCTGCTCACTTTGCTCGCCAAACCCTGGTCTTGGGTAATCCGAAATAGATTTGAAAGAGATTATTTTCGGCGTAACCCAAAATACATTGATGAATGTATGCGATATATGCCTGCATTGCTTGTGGCATTTCAGACGCGTGCTGTAGGCGCCTGCGTTCATTGATTATATCCAGGTGGGCTCGTGTTTGTATCTCCATCACTTGTGGTCTTTCATTTTGAACCCGTGCCTGCTTTGCTTACGCAGTTTCTGACGCGCGTTGTAGGCGTCTATGTACATTGTATTTGTTCATGCAGAACTGTTTGGTTTTTGAGCCAAGACAGTTTTGCTTCCGCGGTTTCAGACGCGCGTTGTAGGTGCCTACGTCTATTGTTTTTATCCATGCGGGCTTGCTTTTGTAACTCCGTTAGTTGAGCTGGATCATTTTGGAGCCGTGACCGTGACTCCATTAGTTATCCGTTGTCTACCGTTAGTAATATGGATAATTGCACTTACTGTTAATACGGAGCATTTTCTGTGGTTGTACCATTAATAATGCATCACTGTAATGTGATTCACATATGCTATATGGTTTGGACGTGTGAGGATGCCGTACATTTAATACGGAGAGTTTGTGGCGCGTTGTTGCTTCATGTCCTATTCAGAAGCGCGTTTTGGACGCCTGCGCCTTTCATACTTTCCCGCGCCTTCCGTACTGAGCTTGTTCGTTTTGAACCCGTGCCTGCTTTGCTTCCGCAGTGTCAGACGCGCGTTGTAGGCGCCTGTGTTCATTGATCTTATCCAGGCGGGCTCGTGTTTGTATCGTTGAGCTGTATTGTGTTTGAATTTGGTGTAAAGTGTTCAGCGGTTTGTACAATCCCAAGCAGCACATTATTCCTAACTTCACTCTGCAGTAGTGCCACTCACAATATGGCGGTGACGCCTGCGCCTTCCATATTATCTTTGTGGACCTGTGGGGCCTCCGTAGCCTCTCACGGTTGACTCTGGGGTGCAGCGCAGAATCCTCTTTTGTGTGTGGCTGTGTCGTTAGTCGTTAGCTATGGGCACGTTGTTGCTTCATTTCTCATTCACGTTAGTTGAGCTGTTTCGTTCTTGGGCCGTGACTCCTTCATTCGCGGTGGATAAGACTTCGCTTGCGGTGTATGAGACGCGCGCCCTGCACAGTACGTCTCATGGTCTCATCGCCATGTACCTGCGTCCATATCTGGTTTATTCTTGGTTAGTAATATGGATTCTGAGGCAGATTGAAGATTGAAGTGCCAGCTTAAGTGAAAAATGAAGGCAAAACATACTAAGTAATTGCAACACAAAACACCGACTTAATCAGTTTTAACGCAAAAAGATGCTGATGAAAGAAGAGAAGAAGCAGGCCGCTAGGGTGGAGAAAAGAAGAGCTGCTCAGGAAGCAGCAAGTGCATCAACCTCTAAGCAAACGAATGCTAAAAGTGCAGAGAAAGAGGATGAAAACTAGGAATGCTCAAGTCAAGTGTATTCGTGCAGTGCGCCATACTGGTCATCCGTAATGCTGGACAATGAGCAGTTTGCCTATTTAAAACAAGTTTATGACAGGATACTAGTTCATAATTATAGGCTGGGATACAGTATACAAGTCAATGAATTTGCTTGGCCCATCTAAGGGTCAAAGACTTAATCTGTCAAATGAATGGCATGAGAGTACTGCTGTCTCCTGAAGCATTGCAGGAGATGTGCTGATTTTGAATAGAATACCAGATTGGACTGAAAAGAGAAGAAGACACAAGATGCAGTGTGGAAGCTTCTTTACTTATTTGGCATTTCACAAGGCTGACAGTGAAATAACCTCAGGAATAAAATGGTATCTTCCTGAGGAGTACAGCAGGAATTAGTGAGGGTCTGTCACAAAAACCTACATAATCTTTCCTTCTAGGGACCATTAACTGCTGGTGGTGTCTGTGCTAGTCATTTCTCTACTGCACCTCCATAAATATTCACCAAGAACCAAAGTGCACAGCAAAATCTTAAGAATTCTTCACAAAAGAAAACAATTAAATCTTTCATACATCTGATTATGTTCTGTATTTTTTTCTTTCTTTTTTTTTCAGAGGTGTTATTAGAGTTTTTTTTATATATATAATTTGCAGCCTCCCACAACTTCCTTTTTTCCACTTCCAACATTTGTCTGAAGGCAAGGCTGGTGAACAAGTGATGACTCAAAGCAACCTTGTGATTGTGCTTGAGTGTATTCCATACTGGCTTTGACCAGTACTTTTTCTTTATTGTAAGGTTTTTACTAGGGACCACCTACAGGAGAAGGTGAAATACAAAAATACAACCACAAAAACCTTATTTTCTCTAAGTTATCATACCTGGGCTCAATTGTGTGAACAATTAAGAATTTTTAACATAAAATGTGATAGAAACAACAAAGGAAAATGGAAAAAAGAACAAAAGTCATAGAAATAGACCAAAAACAGGAAATACATGACACTAAACCCTGGGAAAATAAGAGAAAAGTTCTCATTAAATAAACTAGGACCGAGAACCCTTCAGTAATGCCAAGTCGTCCAGGTCCTAAGGCAACAAAGCATGCCATAGCATCACACTACCACCACCATTTTTAACTGTTGGTATGATGTTCTTACTGTGAAACGCTGTGTTTGTTTTATGTCAGGCAGAATGAAATCCATGTCATCTAAAAGGTTCCTCATTTGTCTTACCCATCCATCTCAAAAGGCTTGGAGGTCACCAAGGTGCTTCATGACAAATGAGAGGCAGGCATTAATGATTTTCTTGGATTACAGTGTGCCAAAGCCAAGTAACTTGTTGGACACATGTGTAAATATTTGGGTTGTAAAGCTGGCCAAAACCATTGTTAAATGGCAGAACATAAATGAAAAATACTTCAATAGGACACAACATAATGTTCTGCGCTCCTCGCTCTCTTTAAGTCATAGGCTTTAGAGAGTGCCACCTCTTCTGCTTGTCTGGGTCAAATGATGCTATTCTTGTATAATTCTGCCAAAAAGGGTGGGGACTAGAACTCCTGGTGGTTTGCTAGTCATTGTCTCCTTGCAATGCTTCTATGCTGTGGAAGGAATAAGAGATACTGTTAGTGTCAGAGCCCCCTCCTGTCTGGAGATGGAGTTGCTAGAGTAGGAACTGGTGAAGTTCTTGGGTGTTAAATTGTATTTTGAATCATGCAGCAGTCTTGACTTATATTATATTTGAGTCCATATTAGTATTAGCTCATAACTGCTTTATCCCATGTTTGCTTATTTCTGTCTATTGCCTTAGGTTATTTATACATTGACTTATAAAAATAATGCAGCAGCAATGTTAAGACTTAAGTTTGTTTCTGTGGTTTGTACTAGCAAAACTGCCTATGAAGCTTATTTCAAATTATCCTTCCTGTTAGTTTTTAAGATCATTTTGTTCTTTCAGAGGAATGATACTGTTAAGAAATACATGATGATGTATGTGTGAACTTATTAAAGCAGCCTGCTCAATGCAATGAGCACACACGCATCTTAGGATGCCCCAAGGAGATACGGTTGCGCCTCTGAAACCCTCTCTTAAACGGTGACACAATGGGAAACAAATACAGTTTTTTTTACCTCCTCTTTGGGCGATCAGCTGCTGGATTGCTGCTGCTGCCGCCGCCGTGCTGTGTGATCTGCATCTCGCGCGGCACTTCGAACATTTAAAAGCCTGTACAGCAGCTGTCCTTCTCTTTGTCTTTCATTTCCGGGCCCCAGGCGTGGTTAAATCTCTTGGTACAAACTCTCGTCTCATGGGACAATGAGTTCTTGATATTTTTTAGTTTATAATTTAAAAACAGAATATGAATCTAAAAATCTACACATTAAAGTTAGATACATTCTGGAAAGAATGATACCATACATATATATGTAAAAATCGTTGCACAAAATCGTTGAACTTTTAAGCTTATGATTTATTTATATATATATATATATATTGTCACAATAATGAGACATCACACTGATAAAGGGTCGGGGCAGCCACCCGTATAATATGGTATCCTGGCTGCTAAGTTGTTTCTTTAAATAAAGAGCACAGTTGTGCATAATACAGAGTCCAAAACAAGACTGACACATAGGGGAAACGGTTAGACTTTTAAAGGGGAAGACAGGAAGTGAGGTCGTATGGGTCTGGCTCAGGATCATCGGCCATTGGTTCAAGCCCGGAGGTGACATCACAGGGGCCAGAGCCGGTAAGGTCTTCTTCCATTGGCTCGGTCCCGGAAGTGACGTCATGAGAGCTCCCGGGAATGGTCTACAGGCAAGGGAAAAAAAGAATCAGTGCACTCTGCCACATCCTGGCATGCCTCAGAACTTCCTTCCCTCGAGCCCTTTAGCTGCCTCCCATTCGCACGTGTGTCACAATATATATATATATATATATATATATATATATATATATATATATATATATATATATATATATATATATATATATATATATATATATATATATATATATATATATATATACTGCGGGAAATGGCCGGCTGTTCATCCCAGCCAATACCCCCAGGCCGCTAGATGGAGTCCTCCCTGTAGCATGGAAGTACCCCGAAGACCAGCAGGGACTTATGGACAATGGAGTTTTTTTTCCCAACCCTGCTGGACACCAAGGGGCCCACCAGAGGACGCTGCAGGGAGGCTCAAGGACTTATACATGCCCTATAACCCGGAAGCACGTCATAATCATATGACCAGAGAGAATGACGTGTTTCCAGGTTGAAGAGAAGGACATTTTATCTGACCCGGAAGTGATAAGAAATCACATCAGGGAATATAAAAGGACTATGGGAAATCCCAGACGTCGAGCTGAGCTGGAAGGTAGGAGGGCGAAGTATCTGGGTGAGGAGGAGTGATTATTGTGTTTATTATTGTAGTATATGAGTAGTGTGGTGTGGAGAGTGCTTTGTGCACGTTATTGTTATATAATAAAGAAGTCTTGGACTTTTATCCAGTGTCTGGAGTGGTACCTGAGGGTCCGAGAGGTGGACAAAAGCCTCTACTGCTACAATATACAGTGACAAAACAAAACTCCAGACATGAAAAAGGTTTGGGGCAGCCACCCGTATAATATGTTCCTAGTTGCAAAAGTAAAGAATTGTATTACCAGAGTAATATATATATATATACTGTATATTCACTGCATGCATAGTCCCAACCTGAATTGTGTGGGTGGTTACCTACCTGGTAACACTTGTGGTTGGTCTGCCACTCAGACTAAGAATGCAATGAATGTAATTACTCTGGACCTACAGGCTGCCAAATAAACAAACCACACACCGTGGTGCAGCATAAAGGGGCTTCGTCTCTGACGCTGACGTCCAAGGTTCAATCCCTGAGAAGGGAGCAGTAGAGTGTGTACGCCTGATGAGCCCAAATGAGGGTGAAACACATGTTGTGTACTCTTTGCATTATTTGACAGTAAACTATCCAACATTATATATATATATATATATATATATATATATACAGTGGTGTGAAAAACTATTTGCCCCCTTCCTGATTTCTTATTCTTTTGCATGTTTGTCACACAAAATGTTTCTGATCATCAAACACATTTAACCATTAGTCAAATATAACACAAGTAAACACAAAATGCAGTTTTTAAATGATGGTTTTTATTATTTAGGGAGAAAAAAAATCCAAACCTACATGGCCCTGTGTGAAAAAGTAATTGCCCCCTTGTTAAAAAATAACCTAACTGTGGTGTATCACACCTGAGTTCAATTTCCGTAGCCACCCCCAGGCCTGATTACTGCCACACTTGTTTCAATCAAGAAATCACTTAAATAGGAGCTGCCTGACACAGAGAAGTAGACCAAAAGCACCTCAAAAGCTAGACATCATGCCAAGATCCAAAGAAATTCAGAAACAAATGAGAACAGAAGTAATTGAGATCTATCAGTCTGGTAAAGGTTATAAAGCCATTTGTAAAGCTTTGGGACTCCAGCGAACCACAGTGAGAGCCATTATCCACAAATGGCAAAAACATGGAACAGTGGTAAACCTTCCCAGGAGTGGCCGGCCGACCAAAATTACCCCAAGAGCACAGAGACGACTCATCCGAGAGGTCACAAAAGACCCCAGGACAACGTCTAAACAACTGCAGGCCTCACTTGCCTCAATTAAGGTCAGTGTTCACGACTCCACCATAAGAAAGAGACTGGGCAAAAACGGCCTGCATGGCAGATGTCCAAGACGCAAACCACTGTTAAGCAAAAAGAACATTAGGGCTCGTCTCAATTTTGCTAAGAAACATCTCAATGATTGCCAAGACTTTTGGGAAAATACCTTGTGGACTGATGAGACAAAAGTTGAACTTTTTGGAAGGCAAATGTCCCGTTACATCTGGCGTAAAAGGAACACAGCATTTCAGAAAAAGAACATCATACCAACAGTAAAATATGGTGGTGGTAGTGTGATGGTCTGGGGTTGTTTTGCTGCTTCAGGACCTGGAAGGCTTGCTGTGATAGATGGAACCATGAATTCTACTGTCTACCAAAAAATCCTGAAGGAGAATGTCCGGCCATCTGTTTGTCAACTCAAGCTGAAGCGATCTTGGGTGCTGCAACAGGACAATGACCCAAAACACACCAGCAAATCCACCTCTGAATGGCTGAAGAAAAACAAAATGAAGACTTTGGAGTGGCCTAGTCAAAGTCCTGACCTGAATCCAATTGAGATGCTATGGCATGACCTTAAAACGGCGGTTCATGCTAGAAAACCCTCAAATAAAGCTGAATTACAACAATTTTGCAAAGATGAGTGGGCCAAAATTCCTCCAGAGCGCTGTAATAGACTCATTGCAAGTTATCGCAAACGCTTGATTGCAGTAATTGCTGCTAAGGGTGGCCCAACCAGTTATTAGGTTCAGGGGGCAATTACTTTTTCACACAGGGCCATGTAGGTTTGGATTTTTTTTTCTCCCTAAATAATAAAAACCAGCATTTACAAACTGCATTTTGTTTTTACTTGTGTTATATTTGACTAATGGTTAAATGTGTTTGATGATCAGAAACATTTTGTGTGACAAACATGCAAAAGAATAAGAAATCAGGAAGGGGGCAAATAGTTTTTCACACCACTGTATAAATATATATATATATATATATATATATATATATATATATATATATATATATATATATATATATACAGTAATCCCTCCTCCATCGCGGGGGTTGCGTTCCAGAGCCACCCGCGAAATAGGAAAATCCGCGAAGTAGAAACCATATGTTTATATGGTTATTTTTAGAATGTCATGCTTGGGTCACAGATTTGCGCAGAAACACAGGAGGTTGTAGAGAGACAGGAACGTTATTCAAACACTGCAAACAAACATTTGTCTCTTTTTCAAAAGTTTAAACTGTGCTCCATGACAAGATAGAGATGACACTTCTGTCTCACAATTAAAAGAATGCAAACATATCTTCCTTTTCAAAGGAGTGCAAAGCAAGCAGTCAAAAAAAAAAAATCAATAGGGCTTTTTGGCTTTTAAGTATGCGAAGCACCGCCGGTACAAAGCTGTTGAAGGCGGCAGCTCACACCCCCTCTGTCAGGAGCAGGAAGAGACAGAGAGAGAGCCACAGAAAAACAAAGTCAAAAATCAATACGTGCCCTTTGAGCTTTTAAGTATGCGAAGCACTGTGCAGCATGTCGTTTCAGGAAGCAGCTGCACACAGCCCCCCTGCTCACACCCCCCTACGTCATCGCAAGAGAGAGAGAGAGAGAGAGAGAGAGAGAAAGTAAGTTGGGTAGCTTCTCAGCCATCTGCCAATAGCGTCCCTTGTATGAAATCAACTGGGCAAACCAACTGAGGAAGCATGTGCCAGAAATTAAAAGACCCATTGTCCGCAGAAACCCGCGAAGCAGCGAAAAATCCGCGATATATATTTAAATATGCTTACATATAAAATCTGCGATGGAGTGAAGCCGCGAAAGGCGAAGCGCGATATAGCGAGGGATCACTGTATATATATATATACTGTATATAACCTAAAATAAATAGTTTCCTGGCACACACCTTCTTGTTCGCATAAAATATATTAATTCACTTAAAATATGTCAGTCATCAGTCAGTCATTTTCCAGCCTGCTATATCCTAACACAGGGTCATGGGGGTCTGCTGGAGCCAATTCCAGCCAGCACAGGGTGCAAGGCAGGAACAAACCCCAGGCAGGGTGCCAGCCCACTGCAGGGCACATTCACACACCAAGCACACACTAGGGACAATTTAGAATCGCCAATGCACCTAACCTCCATGTCTTTGGACTGTGGGAGGAAACCGAAGCACCTGGAGGAAACCCACGCAGACACAGGGAGAACATGCACGCTCCACACAGGAAGGACCTCGGAACCGAACTCAGGTCTCCTTACTGCAAGGCAGCAGTGCTACGCACTGTGTCACCGTGCTGCCCACTTAAAATATGTTTTTCATTAAAAATATAAACATTCCAGGGTCACACTGTGGCTTCAGTATTTATTGGTATTTATTAGTGAAAATTAAGCAATGCATTTCAATCAGCCGAGTACATAAAATGGCAAATGCAGTAGCTTTTTTTATGGAAATAGTTTAAAATTTATAGCCATACTCACGTCTTTCTGAGGATATGTAAACATTGGCAAATGGCATGTAGTGTTATTACAAAATGTTTTGCATTTTCAGCAGTCAGAACCCATTCTTTGTATTTTTCATAAGCAGCTTTAACACACAGAACTTTCACACTCTACACAGTTTTATGATGTTATATTGCCTGACCATCTTCTCACCAGGCAGTGCATTTTTCTACTGAAAGATAGAATGACCTCAAGGGATGGTCTCCAAAAGATGTGTATTCTGCCTATGCTGAAGAAAAGGTAGTTTATAATCAAAGGGATCAGAAGATGAGATGTACAGTAGCTGTATTTTAAACAAGATTGAAACCAGAACTCAATCCTTTATTTTCACTAAAGTCAAAAATCAGAATCCTAGTCAAAATATCATGGTCGGTAATAAGAAACACTAACCAAAGAAATCATTCTCAAATTTAGCTAATCTTGGAAAATCAAGAAGTGTAAGGTGCCAACTTTTAAACTGATGCTATGGTGGCATCACGCATTGCGCACTCTGGGCTACCTTTACACAGCAATTCTAGGGCAACCATACACAAATATACTAGAAAATGGATCCGACGTTAACTCATTTTAACTTTAAGAGAAACATTCTAGAAATGAAAGGAAATATGACAATTGAATTCTCTACTGAAAATAGCAGTATATAAATGAAAACCTGCTACAAGTGATGTAGTTCAGTAAACATTAGAATTAAAAAAGGACCAAGACTGTACCATTGCGGTGATGCTTGGCATAAAATCACTTCAGTATTACAAACAAAGTTACAAACAAAATGTCGCTTGTCAATCAGTGGAGCACATAAAATAAAAAATAAAGTAGAAACTAGTACTTTTCTAAATAGTTTTTAAAAATCGCATCTATACTTACAGTATATTGTGTATAAGCAGTAAGCAGCATTATCAAATAATTATAAACTCTGCACATCAGCAGTCTGCAAAGATTTTTGGATTCTGTTACGAGCTCCCGAATATAAAATGAAGGCATTTCTCTCACGTTTGCTTTGTTGCATGTGCATCCTCTCACTTGGCACCACCATTACACTTTATTAACATTCACCTTTTTGACCATGTCTTATTTTGCCTTTCACAGTGGGGTTGCACCTGTCATCTCATTTGATTTAAAGCAGGTTACAGAGCAGGCTTGTTTTGTTGGCAATTACCTTATTTGCCATGGAAAGTGATGTGAAAATATTGCCAGCTGTGATGTTTTGACCCAAATAAGTTGCTACACCGCAGTCACAAACCATCTTTCCCTTGTAATCAAGTAGGGTCTTTCTCCAAATAGAGAATAGCTTTTAATATATATCTTTATTTACCTCACTTGCTATCCAAACATTGACACCAGACTTATTGGGTGTAACTGACTTGCAATGAGAAAAACAGCATTGACATTTCATTGTTAATAACTGCACATCAATGTTTATGTTCTGCCTTGGATTGTGACACGTAATACAATTCTTCACAAAGTGTGCCAAATGTCTGATATAACAACAAAGTTCTCAGTATGTTTAGGAAAGTAATCATATGATTTCAGTAAGCATCTGCCATCAAACCATTGTGTATATATGTAACCATTGTGAGTGCATATGATTAACCCTTAAACTGTCACATACTTGGGGGTTAATGCACCCCGGGGCGCCAAATACGTTTTTGCTGCACTTTTTAAGTAAACGTCACAATTCACCAAGAAAAAGTGAAATTTTAATGGAACACATATATTTTGTTATGTAAAGAGCATCACATTTACTGCAACACTGATCATTTTACACACTGCCAATGAACTACAAAAACTATTAAAAAAAACTACTGGAACAATATGTACAAGGTGCAACTGACGCCATTGATGAAATTCAGTAAATCACGGACCCAACTGCGCTTGAACGCTGATGCTTGCAGGCTAGTCTAGTACAGCAGCTGAATCCTAGGGACAGTGATGCTGCAGTAGTCGTGAGCTGGCTGCTCAACAAATGTACAGCACTGACTTACAGTATCAGCTCTGACGTGCTGGCAAATTGCACTGGGAAATGACTATAGCCAGTTCAGGTGGTTTAAGGGTTAAATACATGTCACAGCATTTCAATTTAACTGTACTCAAACCAAATGATTTCCCCCCCTAAACAACACATCATTCATGGCCAGGTCTCAACTTTCATCAGTCCTTTCAGCTTCAGTCATGGTATAATCTTGGATATCTGTAAGCATTATTACGTAGTACAAGCAAATAAAGTCGACTGTTTATTTTTTGTATTTGCATACATTGTCTGGCCTGTGCTCTTCACTTGTGGATTGCTGGCGTAATATGTTCACCCAGGCGTTACCAAAAAGAGAAAAAAAATATATATTTTTTAAGAATCTGCATGTTTGACAGGGAGGTGGATAAAAATAAAAGAACAGCAGTTACCTCTCATGTGTAGTAGAAAAGAACGCAAGCCGATGCTTTTGCTAGCATTTCTGCTCTGCTTCAGCAGTGCAAGGCTACATGTTGCTAGCTGTCCTGGCTGCATGGAGACACAGAAGCCTACTTGGCTCCATGTGCAGTCCAGTTCCTTGCCAGTGGCTTCTCTCCTCCCAACTTCTGAAGAAAAACAAAATAGGTGTAAAGCGTTTACTCTGTCACAGAAAGTTAAATGTATCCTGGAGGTTAATCTAATCATAGGATTATAAGGAGAGGTATTAACTTAACAAAGATGCGGATTTGAATGTGCTTGAGCTTCATTTCCACACAGGTGTGCGTACATGTGTGGCCATGAGGCAGCTAGTATTTTAACAGAGGCCTTACTGGGGCAGATGTAGTGTAACATAAGAATGTGCTTAGATCGCCTGCGATTGGTTAGAGAGTGATTCAGTGCTTGATGAATAGTTGGCAAAATGGTGCCAAGTACAAAAGTCACTTCCTGCCCACAGGAGTCTTGGTGGTGAGTGATTGTTTGGTGTAGCTCTGTTTAAAAAGTTCATTAAGCATAGCGGCTTGCGCCTTTTTTTTGTATATATTTTCTTTTTGTATATAGAGAAAAAAATATCTTCTATTAATAGTATAATTTTGTTGTAGGTATTCATATGAATTGGATTTCTGGTGCACTTTTTGTCTTTTTGTATATACACTGATTTTATTTTTTGTAAATATTTTTGTGGATCATGGTATTGGAAGGACTGTGTTTTTTGTGGAGTATCTTCCTGTCTGCATTTTCATTTAGGAAGACTACCAAATTTTTGTGTATACATGTTTATTGTCTTTTTTTTATTATTTGGGGACTTGCAATACTCACCGTTAATATTATGCAGCTGCACTTGGGAAACGACTTCTTTGTGTTTTGTGTCAGATTATGTAAGGAAGTCACTCTGATACCATTTTTTGTGCACCTGAAAATAAAAGCCAATTTTTGTTTAGCAATACCATCTTTTTGTGTCTGTGCCTCCCTGTTTAACTGATCAGTCCTCAACTACAAGATACACCCCGTGTGTAGTCTGGTGCCATCTTTCCCACAATACTGGGTGTCACACTTGCTCAACGCACAATGTGCCATCTTCTGTTCACATCAAATTAATCCAGACTGTGAGTTTATACACAATTTTACCTAACTGAAATAACTAGAGAACTGACATTTTTTCAGATTTGTATATTATTTTCTTCGCCAGGCCCAGTAAAACAATGTCAGTGATTACAAGTGTGACACTTCCTCAAAGATTATTTTCTACTTGATTGAAGAAGACAAATGTGATCAAGTGCAAGCCAAAGGAAAGAGACAACTATTCACACCTGGATACCATTCTTCAATGTTCTTACTTGTGGTAGTAATAGAAGATCTTTCATGTAAATAAACAAAGAAAAATATTATCAGTTATGTTTTCTGAATATAAATGTAGAGTTAGAACAACATTGGCAGTGTAACTATTTAGGAAAGGCCAAAGAAGAATAGGAGCAAATTGTTCAAAATGTTTCCAGGGCAAGATCCAACCTGCAAACGTTGCAATCGAGCTCCAGCCTTACTAGGCCACATGTTTTGTGCATGTACCAAATTAACATCACTCTGGACAAAACTTTTTAAATGCCTCTCAGACAGCTTTAGTGTCACAATTACTCCTAATCCTCTAATAGCTGTGTTTGGTGGACTCCCAGCTGGAATTGGAGAAGGACAAACAAACTGTAATGTCCTTTACTTCAATACTAACGTGTAGACTTATCTTGCTCAACTGGAAGAATCCTAGCCCACCTCTTTTAAGTCAGTTGGGTGACTGATGTTATATACTATTTGAAATGGGAAAAAAAATAAATTCTCAGTTAGAGGATCTGTTCAAAACTTTTTTGAAACCTGGCAGGATCTAATTAATGACATTTTAGAATAAGCATTTATGTTGGAGAAAAGGATTCTCTCCCCTTTGTTCTTCTTGGTTTTACTCTGGCTGTTGGCCTTCCTCTCTTTCTTTTGGGTGGGGGTTGAACTGAATTTAGTGTGGTCAAGTTTGACTTTTAATGAATTCAATAAAAATAATTTTAAAAAAGGACAGCAGCATGATATGCACATAGAGAACATAATTAAAAAATGATGGCAAAAAAGGTGATTTATTTGTAAAAAGAGCCAGCATAGCCTGGTGAGGGAAATTAAATAATTTAGAAATAATGTAAAAAATACACATGTCAAGCTGAATATTTAATTGGTCTAAGTTTGGCTAAAGAAGCTTTGAAGAAAGTGTCTGTTTTTCTGCCAAACACACACAACAAAAGCTGTGCAAGAATGTCAAAACTGACTACAGTAGACATGAACTATAGCTGGCCGATAGCTTACTGATCGGTGGCAATATCAGACAGAGGTTTTGCTTTTTCTCTGCTTGTGTGGCATTTATTTATGTCCTACTAGTTTATTTATTTAAGAAAAAACAGACATGATTGCAAAAAAGTTAACTTCTTTTTTTCTAAAGCATTCACGAACATAATTCAAAGATAATCACCACAAAAGACACAGAATCAAACATGGCAAAAGGAGAACTTGAAACTAACTCTTTAACTACACTTCTAGGCACTTCAAGGTCAACAGTCCTCTGTGGTGGCTACTTCACAGTTCAAGTGAGTTCATCTGAGTTGCTATGCATGAAGCAATATCTCAAAAGATAGGTCCATGTTTTTTGCTAGTTTGTTTTGACTTCACTGAGAAACTAAATCTCCATTTAGGGGAATTACATTTGTGTTAGATGCTGTTTTGCTGCAGGAAATAGAGCCAATCAGTCAGACATCAAAATTATTCACAAATTAAGAAATACACTATGCTCAGTTAGAGTAAAGGACTGCATATGCTTGTTCTCTTGTCTTCTTGATGGCCAAATGCAAAAAGAGTGTTTCTAATGGACTCGCAAGCAGGGCCTATGCTCTACAATGTTATTCTATTGTAAGAGCGTGGGGACAGCCTCATCTCAACAGACTATTTTAATTGAGAATGTTCTAACATAGAGAAAAGATTAACACCATTTTCAGTTTATCTTGACTGAATTAGGAATTTAAAAATCACAGAGCTATTATTGGGATTTGGAGTTGTGACAGTTTATACAAGCCATTCACCCATTAAGATTTCAACAGAGGCAAACAAACAGGCAGTAAATCTAGGCTGCTATGTTCACTAAAAGAGAATCATGACTGAATGCGACCAGACTTTGCTGCTCTGAGAGATGAAAATTCAAATCCCTGTGAGCAAATTTGAGAATTGTTAGATTTATTGATTTTTGGATTTCTTTAATCAAACATTGCTTAAATCTGCTTAAAAGTCAAAATATTGTGAAGCAGATAACAGTGTTAGACTGTGTGTAACTATAATTAACTTACTGTTTCTTTTGGTGATTTAGCTAAGAGGGTGAAACCTTACAAAAAGAGACCTGCCTAATGTCCGGTGCTTACAGCATGAGCAATTGCAGTGATTGTGTGTCTGCAATAAACTTTGCTTAGAGCCGATCAATGATTAAACTGTGTTAATAATATTAATGTTAATAAATGTTAATTTATTTTTTATATATGTAACTTCTTAAATGCCTACTGAAATGTTTTCTGACATGGCATATCTTGAACTGCATGGCTATACTAACAGCCCTGGCTGGCTAGTGTTGAAAAAAAGAAAAAAAAATTTGTGGCCTAAGCAACCATTTTTATAGATGAATTGTTTTATCAGGGTATCGCAAAAGCTTACATGAAATGAATACCTGTCACTTGGCCATCTGAACAGATAGTGTTGGAAGCTCTTTATGGGGGATATGCTGCACAAATAGTATAACTCACTCACTTGCCTGAATGAATATGATTTGACAGTGAACTCAGACAACTGATACACATTTGCAATAGTTCATGTGCTGTAGAATTAGCTTTCACACAGAAACTGGAGATCCAGTTAAACATCAAGAGGCTTGAAAAAGTATTGGAGTTGGTTGTTAACCTGACTAAATCTAAAGTAAGGGCACAACAGAAAAAAGGAAGAATTTGGGTGATGTTCATAACTTTAGTAACTACAGAGGGATAAAACAGATCAACCACTGCATGAAGTTATGGGAAAGAGTTGGAGAAGTTAGGTTAAGAAGGAAGGTGATGATTAGTGAGCAGTAGTATGGTTTCATGCCAGGAAAGAGCACAACAGATGTGATGTTTGCTCTGAGGATGTTGATGGAGAAGTTTAGAGAAGGACAAAAGGAGTTGTATTGTGTCTTTGTGGACCTGGAGAAAGCATATGATAGGGTGCTTTGAGAGGTGTTATGGTATTGTAGGAGGAAGTCGGGAGTGGCACAGAAGTGTGATACAGGATATGTACGAGGAAAGTGTGACAATGATGAGGTCAGCAGTAGGAGTGACAGATGCTTTTAAAGTGCAGGTGGGATTACATCAGGGATCGGCTCTGAGCTGTTTATTATTTGCAATGTTGATGGACAGGTTGACAGGCAAGATTAGTTTGGGGACGATATTGTGATCTGTATCGAGAGTAGGGAGCAGGTTGAGGAGACCCTGGAGAGGTGGAGATATGCTCTAGAAAGGAGAGGAATGAAGGTCAGTAGGAACAAGACAGAATACATGTGTGTAAATGAGAGGGATGTCAGTGGAATGGTGAGGATGCAAGGAGTAGAGTTGGCGAAGGTGGATGAGTTTAAATATTTGGGATCAACAGTACAGAGTAATGGGGATTGTGGAAGAGAAATGAAGAAGAGAATGCAGGCACGATGGACTGGGTGGAGAAGAGTGTCAGGAGTGATTTGTGACAATCGGGTATCAGCATGAGTGAAGACAAAGCTATAGAGGTAAGATTGCGGTGGTTTGGACATGTGCAGAGGAGAGATGCTGAGTATATTGGGAAAAGGATGCTAAGGATAGAGCTGCCAGGTAAGAGGAAAAGAGGAAGGCCTAAGAGAAGGTTTATGGATGTGGCGAGAGAGGACATTAAGGTGATGGGTGTAACAAGATGGAGAAGACAGGAAGATATGGAAGAAGATGATCTGCTGTGGTGACCACTAACAGGAGCTGCCAAAAGTAGAATTTTAATACAAAGTTTATGTTTATAAGATCAACAGAAAGAATTCTATAAACACAAATCCTTCATTTTTATTTTCTAAAAAAACAAGGAAGATACAGAACAAGGTAATAGTTAATGAAGACTTTATGGACTCTGAAAGGATTTTCACCCAGATTTCCAGGGAAATAGAATGTGTTATAATCTCTGTGCACCTATAAGAACTATCAACTCCCTCCCAATCCTGATCCCAGGTGTGAGGTGAACTTGTAGAAGCCAAAAACATGTATAATAATGTGAGAGGTATAATTATTGGTAGTATCTACGTATAATTTGGGAGCCAGGTTGGGAAGGAACATATTGCAAGTTAAAAGGAGGAAAAGGAAATGCAATAAACCAGCCTGCTGGGTGTTGTGAACTGGAAAACATGAATTGATGGAAATGGGTGGCCCAAGCACGTTACCTGATGCCAATATGGTTTCCTTCCACTATGATTTATTTAACAATATTAGCTAAAATACATGTTTGGGACTGGATATATGACATATGAATCATATGACCTGATTAAATTGATATGTTTTCATGGATGTTTTGATATTGTTTGCTGTTTGTTCATCATTGGTCCCCATGAAAGCCTATTGTGTCAGGAACTTTGTTATCTCTGTTTTCCACAGAAACATACAGTTAAGTATATTTAGTATTAATCCTCACAGAAACCATGAGAAAGAATTTTTTCAGTTCAAATGCCTGCACATGGAAAGGTAAAGAAATTTATTCTCGCTGGCAGATTTTAAAATGATTTCAAACATATACTGTATCACCCTATTAAGAAAAGGTACCACTTGATATTGCAGGATGATTTGGAAGTACTATATTCATAAGGAGCTCCTACCATTGTGCTATACTGGGTCATGGAGAAAAGGGCTCCAATGAAATAATTCCATCTGATATGGTTATACCTTATTCTTCATGTAGCATGATTATAAGACACCAGTAATGGCGCACTGCATGATAACATGCAGTGAATACACTTGACTTGAGCATTCATAGTTTTCATCCTCTTTCTCTGTACGTTTAGCATTCATTTGCTCAGAGGTTGATGCACTTGCTGTTTCCTGAGCAGCTCTTCTTTCCTCCACCCTAGCGGCCCACTTCTTCTCTTCATTCGTTGGCATCTTTTCACGTTAAAACTGATTAAGTCAGTGTTTGTGTTGCAATTACTTACTTTGTTTTCTTTAATTTTTCACTTAAGCTGGCTCTTAAGTCTTCAATCTGCCTCAAGAATTATTTGAGATATGAAGAGGTAGGGGAAGTGATGGCAAAGTTGGTAGGTTTGTGAGCTACAGGTGATTTAAAATCCTGGACAGACAGACAAACAGCCACGGTAGCGTATTATATATAAAGATTAGTATCCAAACATGCTGGGAATATGGTTCTTTACCTTCTCAAGGCTGCTGAAGATATCCTGTCTGTTGGGTACACCGACTTTATCAGCTAGGTTACACAAAGTTTTAATAATATTGCTACTAATTCTGAAAATGGACAAGCCTGTGGCATACTTAGTTGAGAACTGGAGATTTGGAAAATATCTGATTTACAGTAATACTGTGTAATGGCATTTATTTGCTTTTTTTAATTTTGAACAGACCTGTGCTGAATCATCACCAGTTAAGGTGGTCAATACTAATAAGGAACCATTGGTTGTCAAATCCAGGATGACTTTCCCTCAAACTAAGCATACACAGTATATCCACTGGCATTCTCACTATGTTCCCCTGAGGTGTTTATGGTATTTATGGCACAAGACTGGGCAACAAGAATTAATAGTGGCTATAAATAACATTTCTCATTTGCCAATTTCAAACCTTTCAAATAAAGTAGTCACCTTTAAGCCCCTGCCATTTAATTCAAGGGCTGTGCATTCCCTTCTAACCCTGTGGTGCTTCAACAAGGACACTAAGTCCTACTATGACAATGTGAAGAGCACTCCACACCTTTCATATGTACAGTTGTAATGCACCAAGTGAATTCTTGATACTATGTCCCATGATCCTAAAAAACTGTTTGATCTTCACTGGGGTAGGGTGAATATTGTGGAAGTTGGCAACAACAAAGGCAAAGATGCTGTGAGATACTGTATCAAAGATGAGGAAGCAGCTGGGCTGCACAATATTTCATGGTGGTCAGCCACACAGGTCACATCCTATTGTTGGCTGGTTGGGAGCATGCACTGAAACAGTGCCATAACTGTATACTGTTAAGATAATTGGAGTCTGGGCCTATATCAGGAGATGTTGGAAGTCAATCGTAACCTGCCCTGAAAGGGATGCCAGAGGGAGATATTGGTGAGCATACCATGTACCATTCAAGGGATTTCATTTCATGTTTATTTATAAAGCACGTTTAAAACAACCGGAATTGAATGCAAAGTGCTGTACAAACCATATACCAAGTAACACAATAAAATAAGAATTTAAATAAAAATAAATAAAACGAATGAACAAATTCAGACAAAAAATTTTAAAATCAGGACACCACAAAAAAAGATAGCTCTCAAACTGAATTAAAAGCCAGGGAATAAAAGCATGTCTTAAGACAGGATTTAAAAGCAGGCAATGAGGGGCCATCTAACATTCAGGGGTAAACGATTCCAACATACAGTACATATCCGGTCTCCTCTCTGTTTTAGCCAAGACTTTCAAGCACTCAACAAAACCAGATCAGCAGACCTGAGAGACCTTTCTGTACTGTAAGGAATAATCAGGTCACTAAGGTAGGTGGGCAGGCAGGCGGAGTGGTGGCTCTGAGACTAGGGATCTGCACTGGTAATCAGAAGGTTGCCGGTTCGAATCCCATAAATGCCAAAAGGGACCCTGCCCTTAACCTGCAATTGCGCCGTCCTTGGTATGACATTATTCTGCATCCATCCCTGCATGTAGGCCCTCCAAACTTCAGGGAAAAACTTGGGGGTTGGTGGCAGAATTGGCACTCCAGCCACCATAAAAAACTTTAGACTGTTCCACTCCATCTGAAGTAGTGTGGTGCTCAGGTGTCACTGGATCCTAAGTTGGTTTGTCGTGTGGCTATGCGCTGTACCAGCGTGTGCGCCTAACCTCTCTCTCCTCTCTAAGGTAAGTGGAGACCAATCCCTTTATATCTTTAAAGGTAATCATGAGAACCTTGAATTTTATCCTAAACTGTATGGGAAGCCAATGAAGGGATGCAAATGTTGCGATGATATGGTCACACTTAGTGCCTGTTAGTAAGTATGCTGCAGACGGGAAAAGGAGGCCTGGCTGACTCATGAGTACAGGGCGTTACAGTAATCCAGCGGCAATGAGATGAAAGCATGTAAAGCTTAATTGAAAAAAGCTTGATTTTATCACTGAGCTAATTTGATTGTTTATTTTAAAATTGACATCCATAATCTCACCCCAAATTCTTTGCGGAGGACTTTACAAAAGGGACCTAGGTTAAAATGGGGGAGGGGGGGCGGGGGGCACTGGTCCCGCTGATTTGAAAAATGAGGACATCAGTCTTACTCTCATTAACATTTAGAAAATTTAAGGTCATCCAGACTTTGATGTTTTAAAAGGTTCTCATCTTTCTGTTTTAAAGGTAAGTATTTTTTTAAATGGCTCATAGGGGAAGAGTTTATAGAGAAAAAAGAAGAGGCCCTGAGATCAATCCCTGGGGGATCTCCATAGAGATGCTGAGCAGGAGGTAAAGTCACCAATGTTAGCAGAAAACCTTCTGGCAGACAAGTATGATTTGGACCAATCTAGTGGGTTGTAAGTATAATGGAAGGATGGTCAGACTTCACAATGAAAGATTATACATTAAGGCCCGGTCTTAGGTATTATGGGGCCCTAGGCGAAAGGGGGGTCCAGGGCCCCCCTGGAAGCTCTGTGAAATGTGTGAAAATTAGACCAAGGAGTCGATCCGGGGCCCTAGGCGATCGCCTACTTCGCCTATGCCTAAGGCCGGGCCTGATTGGGACAAATAATGCTGTAGTATATTTAAGTATATATGACAATTGCTCACTCGGACAATTTGTTTTGGGGGCCCCCAAGAAGGCGGGGGCCCTAAGCTATAGCTTGTGTAGCTTATACGTAAATCCTGCACTGTATACATTCCCTAATCTTTGTAACTTCTGTCAGTAGCAGGCTACTATTTAGGCACCGGTAGGGTTGCCTGTTCCTTTAGATTCAAATGGGTCAGTCATCTGACTTCAATACCCATAGCCACCAAAGAGATATCTGAAAAGACAACTCAGGGGTTTTGTAGGGTTATGTCTGGCCCGGAAATGCTTTTGAGGGTTCCGGAAATGGCCTTTTAAGTACTCTGACTTAAAAGAGGCCAGTGGCCTTAGCTCAAGTGAACTTACCATCATAAGGAGAGTGGATGAGAGTTCACCTGGCAGGAAGACAAAGAAGAAGAGAGGTGCAATAAGAAGGAAATACAGGCAGGGGATGTGTGAAAGTTTTTTTTACTTTGTCTTATTCCATAATTTGTTACATTTTTTTTACCTCCTTAAGTCCAATACACCTATTAGTTATTGCCATTAGCTTAAATAGGGCGGCACGGTGGCGCAGTGGGTAGCGCTGCTGCCTTGCAGTTGGGAGACCTGGGGACCCGGGTTCGCTTCCCGGGTCCTCCCTGCGTGGAGTTTGCATGTTTTCCCCGTGTCTGCGTGGGTTTCCTCTGGGCGCTCCGGTTTCCTCCCACAGTCCAAAGACATGCCGGTTAGGTGGATTGGCGATTCTAAATTGGCCCTAGTGTGTGCTTGGTGTGTTTGTGTGTGTCCTGCGGTGGGTTGGCACCCTGCCCAGGATTGTTTCCTGCCTTGTGCTCTGTGTTGGCTGGGATTGGCTCCCGTGACCCTGTGTTCGGATTCAGCGGGTTGGAAAATGGATGGATGGATGGATTAGCTTAAATAAAAATCCTTCATTTCCTTATATTTTGTTTCTTTAGTATTTTGTAGGTCTGGGGACTGCAAAAGCACCCCACAAACATGCATTCTTCTTGCAGTTGAATTTGTTTCAGTTGAAACTGTACATTGTTTCACTACATTAATCACTGTCTTCAAAATATAGACCTCTATAAACATATAATCAGGTTTCTTGCTCAGTGGATAAATAGAGGAAAGCACTCTTTTACTTGGACAATCTGCTGGCAAATAATTAGGTTAATTGAGCCTTTTGTATATGCTGCCCTCCAGCACCATACAATAAGATTAAAACCATCCTGCTCTTCCAGTCTGTCTGGCCTGCTCCAGGCGCTACTCTGAATTAAGAAACTTCAACCTCCAAGTGGAGGGTCCTTTAAAAGTGATCTGGCTGGACAGAGAGAGAGGCTCGACTTTGTGTCTGAGTTCAACCATCTGTCTTGTTAGCATATCACCACCTGTCTGGATGTCCTGGATTATTGCACCTGTATGGATTGTGATGCCCGGGGAGCATACAGCCACCCTAACCCTCGACACAGACAGGACACAAATTGCCACACAGCAAACAGTTTATTTACAAATGACAGTCCAGCACAAATCTGTAACACAGTCACTTCTCTCAGCCAGTCCTTCCGCCTCCACTCCCCCACACGAGCTTCGTCCACTTCCTCTCGACTCAGGCCAATGAGTGGTGGGGACTGGCTGCTTTTATAGGGCACCCGGGAGGTGTCCAGGTGCCCAATGAGCTTCTTCTGGCAGCACTTCTGGGTGTGGTGGAAGTGCTGCCAAATAGGGCCCTGCAAGCGTCCAGGCACCCCCTGACAGTGCCCACGGGCCCCAGCAGGGTTGAGCTTCCATACTTATGACCAATACACCGTTGGAAGCCAAGGGTGCTACCCTCTGCCGGTCCAGGGGAGAAACGGTCTTGAAAATACTCTCTCCCTGGGTCCTTCCATGGTCGGGGCATCTTGGCCAGGTAAGAGCCCCGGTAGTCCGCCACAGGATGTATGGAGTGACTTGTGCCTGCCTGTCATGTGAGTACTGATTTGGATTACTTATCGTGCTTCACCGGAGGAAGCTCTCCCAAATCTCATCACACCTCAACATATCAGGAATACCGGTAGGACTGTTTATACATTACTTAACAGCGAGCTGATCCATGGGTTGTCATTTTCTCCTCCATTCCTCATCATCAGTTGCCATTCATTTGGACAGTGTATTGGACTTTGTGTTTATCCTACTTCTTGTTGTTATTGTTACTTGATATTATTTTTGTGACTGTCAATCAGGAGCTGTTTTTTTTTGTTGTTTAGTTAGATCTCACCATCTATTTTTTGTGCAATATATTCAGTTTGATTATTACTTAAGCATTTTTTACTGTGCCGCTGTGTGTGAGTGGTGCAAGTTGGGCCCAGGCTGGGAGCGTTCCTGAAGTTCCCACTTAAAAAAATAAATAAATCACCATCCTTGTGGCAGTGTGAATCGTAGCATCTCTGCAACTGCTACAAACGTAAGAGCAATGTGGTGCAAAGCAATAAAAAAGAAAGAAACTCATTCATTTTCACTTCTGTAGTACTAGGGTGTTGTACTGTATTATCCATTATAATTAGAAGTCAAGCAAAATTATACCTTTTATTAACTAACTAAACAGATTACAATATAGCTCCCTTCTTCAGGTGCCTCAAAACCCTGCATATTGTAATCTTTTTAGTTAGCCAATAAAAGGTGTCATTTTGCTTGACTTCTCACTACATTCATTTTCACTTAATTTTTCCTAGTGAAAGTTCTTCCTCTTGTTCTTAACACCTGTTTCTAGCTCCTCCTGGGTTATTCCAAGGTTGGACCTTCAGTGTATCTATGGTTTGGTTTGCCTTTAACTTCTCTAAAGGGGCAGTGCCTGGCATACATCCCTGGAGAGACCCGCTGGGGGCATCTCAACACCCTACCCACACCAGCATAACTGACTCTTCTAGATTTGAGACGATGCAGAATTATTATGAGGTTCATCCTCACATTCTGTACCTGGCATCCCTGGTTGTGAGCTTCACTTTGGCCTCTTGTGATCTTACTTTTTTTGGTTGCACTTCTTACATGTTTGTTCATGCTCTCACATGCTCTCACAGGCTGACCTGTGACCTGTGCTGGGTATCGTGTTTTTCTTTTTATATTCTTCTCACTACGGAAATGTGAACATTTGTGAGTTGTCAAAGAATAAAAGAATTTTATCTCTTAAACATCCTCTGTATCTCTGTTATATATGGAAAGCCCAACGTATATGTTGCTGGTATGAAAACCAAATATGTGCTGCGGAAATGAACATGGCCATCAACCAAATTAATAAGGAACCTCATGTCGCACACTCAAATCCTGTACATATTGTGACAACCCCACAGTAGGAGAGTTGGAACTTCCACACAGACACCAGCAGTTGTTAATGAACCGTTAGAAGACGGTTCATTAAAGATCTTATTATAGACATCAGTTCTTGGTCTTGATGATCTTGTTGTTATAACCCCAGTCACCATCTGACAGCCAAAGCTTATGTCATTATGGCTCCTGGAGATACTGATGTGAACATCTAGCTCCTGGGATTTGTAGCGCTGTTCAGTCGCAAACCAGTCACCCATCATACCACATGCACTTCAGAAGAAGTCATCCACCTGAAGCTAAGCATGCTCAGGCCTGGCCAGTACTTGATCAAGATACCAACCAGGAAAAATTCTTGGGTTGCTGCTTGAAGTGGTGTTGGTGAGGCCAGCAGGGGGTGCCTACCCTGTGGTCTGAATGTGGATCCCAATGCCCCAGGGTAGTGACAGGGAAACTGTGTTGTAAAAATGGTGATGTCCTTCAGATGAAATGTAAATCTGAATTAAAGATCCTTGGGCATCCTTTGTAAAGAGCAGGATGTATCCCGATGTCGTAGCTAAATTGTCCACCATGGCCTGGTTATTCTGGCCACCTAATCATCCCCTGTCTCTGATTGGCTAACTGTCTCTCACCCCTTCACCACCTAACAGCTACAGTAATGTGTGATGAGAATACTGGTGAAAATTGGCTGTCATTACATCATCCAGATGGATGCTGCACATTACTGGTGGTTGAAGTGGCTACCTACTCACTGTGTAAAGCACTTTGAGTACATTGAAAACTGCTATATAAATGCAATAAATTATTATTTTTATTATTATTGACATGCAGCCACTCTGTTGCCCTCTACCATGTTTACGTCAATCTGTCTCTCCGTGGCCCCGTCCCGTTACAGCTAAATGGTCTCCTCTTGGCGTTACATTATATATGATTTACAGGTATGATTCGTCAGATCAAATTTTCGTAACAAGCGTAACTGCATAAGATAACGTCAAAAGAAATGAGCCATGTATACTATAAACAATTTTGATTGCGAAATAGGTTTATGTTATATTAACTAATCATTCCCTGCAAATTACCGAGTAAACAGTAACAGCGGCCTTGTATACATCTGTGCTGGGTATAACTGTTAACAACATTAAAATACAAGATCTTGGAAGCATCACACGCGCAAAAGGTGTTGCACTGTAGGGTGGCCGACAATACAATTTAACACAAGTGTACCTTGAAAAAGCTTGCGAGGGCTGCTGACGTACAAATTAAATAACGTGCTAATTAATGCTCAGTCCGTCCACAAAGATGCTAAATGCGTTTGATCGGGGCTGCGAACAATGTCATTCTTTTCAGACTTTTGAGCTATTGCCATGTTTGAATGCCTACCTCAAACTCGTGCCACAGGCTGTGCAGTATTTGGGCGCACTCTTCTGGTGGGTAGGGCCCCGAGTTATGATGTGTTACTTAATAGTGAACCGATAGAAACGAAATAAATACAGTGCATACCTTGCAAGATGTGGAAACGGTCCAATCACATTCGGTGCTGGAAATGGTCGCGTTCTTCTTGCAAACACAGATCGACACGGTGCTCCATATTGGCAGTTATACGTAAGCACTGTAGGGATGATGGTAGCAATTTCCTGTTCAATGTTTCGCTGTAATTGTTCCAGTGTACAAGGCTTGTTCCCGTACATTTTTCCTTTCAACGCTCCTCAAAGACAGAAATCCGAAGGTGACAGACAGGAACAGGGAACGCGGTGGTCATAGTCCTTTTGAAATGACCCGATTGCCGGAAAACCTCTTCAATTTGTGCCATGCTCCGAACAGACGTATTACAGGTTGCCCTATTCTGCTAGAAAATAACTTTCAGTGATCTCGCAGTCATCCAGTTCATTCACAAATAAGTCAAAAATATTCAGGTACACGTCAGTATTGATCTTTATTTTGTTTGGATTGCTTCATTATTAAGACAGTAATACATCATAACCCGGGGCCCCGTCCATTAGAATCACCATATATAAGCTTTATATTGAATCAGATATACTATATTGGGAAGGGCATACACGCCAAACTGAACGTTATATACAATGTACAGAACACATGTACTTTATAGTTAAATGCTTACGCTGAAACACATACAGTCTATATTGATATACATATATTACATAATGAACTGTATATTCCCTTAAGTTAAAATAACACATTGTATATTCAAATGCTTATTTTATATACTGAAACACATGCACTACAGGCTGCAAATTGTACACTCTATTGAAACATATAAGGCATATGCTGGAAATAATATGCTGTTTAGTTAACATTATGTACTGTAATTGAAAGACAGTAGTCTCAAACCCATACACTCTATACTGTATTTTACAGGATGTAATAAAGTGAATAAACTCTGGATATACAGTGCTACATACTAAAACACCTACGCTGCGTACTGCAATAGTTATATAGCATACAGAAATTCTAACTCTCTAGTGGAAGCTACTCTAGCACTGCTTGGTGCCTGCCATTGCCAACTCAAAGGATTCTTGATTTTTTGTTAAGTGTCTCACTGTCCTTAGAAGGGCAGCTAACAATACGATCAAAGAAGGATCTTCTGAAATTGAATTTTTGTGATGTTCAGAAAATTGGATTAAGGTGCACCACCCCCAGTTCCCAGGGATGGCCACTCCAGTTGCCCTACCTCAAGGGCCAGACTTGGCTATACAGTTAGGTCCATAAGTATTTGGACAGTGATACAATTTCCATATAGGAAATTTCAAATGAAACAATCAAGATATGATTGAAGTGTAGACTCACAATTCTAATTCAAGGTGCTTAACAAAAATATTGCATGAGCCATTTAGAAAAGACAGCCATTTCAGAGGCTCAAACATTTCTGGACAAATAGCATTATCATGAATATAATGATCATTGTCAGTACTTGGTTGAAAGTCCTTTCCAGTCAATGTTTGCTTGAAGTCTGAAAGCCATGGCAATCTCCAAGTGCGGGATTTCCAACCTAGAGGGGCTTTATCAGGCCTTTACAGCTGCTGTCTTCAGGTGCAGCTTCTTCACTGGAATTTCTGTCTTCAGTTTTGTCTTTAGCAAGTGAACTACATGTTCAGTTCAGTGGAAGTCCGTTGATTAACTTGACCATTGAGAAAATTCCACTTCTTTGCCTTGAAGAGCACTTGTTTTGCTTTCACAGTATGTTATGACTCATTGTCCCTCTGTACAAGGAAGTGTCGTCCTATCAGTTTTGCAACATTTGGCTGAATCTGAGCAGACAGTATATCCGTGTACACTTCATAAATCATCCTGCTACTTCTGTCAGCAATCATCTCATCAAAAAACACCCGTGATCCACTTCCATTGGCAGTCATGCATGCCCATGCCATAACACTGCCTCCATCATGTTTCACAGATGATGTAGTATTTATCAGATCATGAGCCATTCCCTCTCTTCTCCATACTCTTTTCTGTCCATCATTCTGGTACATACTGTTCCAAAACTGGACTGGTTTTTTAAAAATATTTTCCTTCAAAGTCTAATCTGTCTTTCCTATGCATGAGGTGTACCAGTGGTTTGCACCAGGTGGTAACCCCTCTGTATTTACGATCATGAAGTCTTCTCTTGATTGTAGACTTTGGAAATGATAGGCCTACCTCCCAGAGAGTGTTCTTGGTTTGGCTAAATGTTGTGAGAGGGGTTATACTTCACCAAGGAAAGAATTCTGTGATCATGTACCACAATTGTCTTCCATGGTTTTCTAGACCTTCTGGTGTTGCAGAGCTTACCAGTGTGTTCCTTCTCTTTAAGAATGTGCTAAATGGTTGATTTGACCACTCCTGGTGTCTCTGTTATCTCTATGATTGCTTGGATTTGTTTTCTCTGCTACTGAAGGCCTGTTTTTACTTGCATGGACAGCTCTTTGGACCTCATGTTGAGAGTTCACAGTGACAGCTTCCACATGCAAATTCCACACTTGGAATCAACTGCAGACCTTCTGCCTGCTCTGTTCAATGCTTGTATGGGCTGGGTGTTGGGCAAGGTCGTGGAGTCCAGCGGCTGTGGGTCATCTGTTTTTGAAGAAAAATTCACGGATCTTGACTTTGCTGACAATGCTGTGATCTTTGCAGAGTCAATGGAGGCTCTGATCACGGCGCTTGAGAGACTGAGCGAGGAGTGTGAGTGTCTGGGCTTGCGAGTGTCCTGGATAAAAACCAAGATCCAGGCCTGTAATGACCTCTTGGGCACAGCCATCAGCAGTGTGTCTGTCTGTGGAGAGAGTGTCGACCTTGACGAGAGGTTTACTTACCTTGGCAGTGACATTCGTGTCTCTGGTGACTCTTCCTATGAAGTCAGTAGACGGATTGGGAGAGCATGGGGGTCATGAGGTCACTGGAAAGGGGTGTGTGGCACTCCCAATATCAAAAGGACGAAGGTCCAAGACTTCAGAGTCCTGGTGCTTCCTGTCTTGCTATATGGTTGTGAGACATGAATGCTATCCAGTGACCTGAGATGAAGACTGGACTCCTTTGCTACTGTGTCTCTCCGGAGAATCCTTGGGTACCGCTGGTTTGACTTGAGCGGTTGCTCATGGAGTCCCGAATGAGGCACATTACCTGCATTGTGAGGGAGCGTCAGTTACAGCAGTATGGCCATGTGTCACGTTTCCCAGAGGGTGATCCAGCTCGTAAGATCCTCATTATTGGGGACCCGAGTGGCTGGACCAGGCCAAGGGGTCACTCAAGTAACACCTGCCTGTGGCAGATAGAGGGTAATTTCCGGAGGGTGGGACTGGACTGTGTGTCTGCCTGGGGGGTTGCCAACCGGGATCCCGAGTTGTTTTGTTGCGTAGTGGGTGGCAACGCACTGTACCCGGTGTATGCTCCCCAACCTGACCTGACCTGGTCAAAACCACTTGAATTTTTAGAACATTAGAACTAGGGTGTTGTACCGTGTTAGCCATTATGGATGTAGTGAGAAGTCAAGTAAAATGGCATCTTTTATTGGCTAACTATAAAGATTACAATATGGAGCTTTCGAGGAAACTCAGGCCCTTTCAATACAATGTGGGTCTGTCTGTAGTCAGGTTGTCTGTGTCAGTACAAGAGATGAAAACAATCCTCATATCTGGCCATAAAACTTTTGTCTCTATTCAAACCATGTTGTAATGTATTACATTTTAGCATGAGTTTAACTTCCCATTCTTTTCTCTCTTGCTGTGTTCTGAAGTTTCCCATAAGCACTGTGACTTTAAAGTCCCTCTCAGAGTGTCCATGGCTGTTGAAATGAGCTGCCAAAGGAACATCTGTGTTGCCTTGCTTGACTTTTCACTAGAACATTAGAAAAATTTTGACGAGAGAACACTCCATTCACCTCAACAAAATTAGCCAATCCTATCTACCTAATTTCTCCAAAATAATAAGATTTGAAGGTCCCTAAAGTCCTAGTCTCTCCCATATTGCTTGGTGATTTATTCCTTGTGTCTATGGTTCTCTGTTTGAAGAAAAACTGTCTAATGTTTGTGCAAAGTTTACCCTTAACGGGAGGTTTCCAACGGTGTCCCCATGTTCTTGCTGAGCTCACTTAGTATTGCATACTCTCCATATGAATTGCTCACATTCAACCTGTTGTTAATGACCTGTCTGCTTTAAATAGCATTGACTGTACATTAGTTGCTTTCATTGATTGAACACTAAATTAGGAGGAAAGGACTGGTGCATCTAATCAAGGGTCCACTTACAGCAATTGCTCAAAATAATATGCAACCAGGAAAAGCGCATTCTATGTGAAAGAGCGGCATCTTGTGGTAACAAAGTGAAATTCTAAAATTTTACAACTCACACAATGCAGTATTGTTGAATATATCAACCATATGCATTGGTTAACATGGGTGACATGGTGGAGGTGGTTGATGGTAGCAGAGTAAAACGTCTTCAGTCAAGACAAAACAGGCAACTCTCAGGTAAAGAGGGGCTTTTAGATTTTAACATGTGACTCATTCCTTCGGCACTCAACTTCCTAAAATGACAGGAGGCCACTAAATGCATAATAGGGTTACCCCTAGTCACTTCAGACTTAACCCGTGTTCTCTAGAAGTGCACTCAGAGATTAAAGCTCTCATTTGAGACTTTATTACACACAAACACACACACACACACACGCACACACACACACACACACACACACACACACACACATGCAGAAGAATCGAGAAAATTAAAAAAAAATAAAATAAAATAGCATTTATTTTAAATCTCTTATCCCCAGATGATAAGTGTAGCTTACATAAAGATTAATGTCCAAAGCTATTCATTTTCAATTCAAAAAATCAGTTACTTCGGAAGCCTCTTTAGCAACAGGAATTCTATAATCCACTGTGTCCTCTTTAACACTCCAAATAGGCAGACAACGTTAAGACAGCCATAATATATTCACCCTAGTAATATGGACCTTGCTGCTTTCCTAGGCTCTGTCTTCCTCTTTCTCCTAATTTCTGTTTTCTGACTACAGTCCTATCAAGATAGCCCTGTTTATATACCCTAATATACAGTAAATCAATGTGAGGGTTTATACTATCCTGATACTAGTATGTGTGTCCTGCCTGTCGAAGTAAACCCTACACAAGAGATCCCTGGTTTACATGGTAATACAATACACATGTAGTACTCTTGGCTTAAACATTCCCTGCACATGCAATCCCAATGGCAGACATCACAAATACATATACAACCTTTTCTGCCAAGCTTTTCAGTGAACTGGAATCATCCCATGGCTTGTTCCTCACTTTTGGCTAAGCAGCTCTAAGTAATCAGTCCATGTCTTCAGTTTTTGTTTTTTCACTCACAGTGTGACTTTTTTCTTTTAAAAATTGTTATCCCATTAAACTCTTTTTTTATAGCTGCTAGTAATATCAGCTAGTGCTCAAAAAGCAAACACAATGGTAACATTAATTATCTCCAACATGGCCCCAGTGTGTTAAAGCAACATTTCCTTTTCTCTCACCCTTCCAGCAGAGGACTAAATTTAAGATACACCCTACACTGAAAAAAAAAAAGGCGTGTTAGTTTAAACTAAAAAAATATGTACATTGGTTTCACATAATAAAATTGTTTTTATCAAAAATAATTTAATTATGCTTAATGCACTAAATTAATATATCCTGAACCAACATGATATTTTTATATAAAATGAATGAAACATTTTCATTCTCTGTTAAATTAATTATATTGTGTTAAACGAACATGACTCTTGTCAATAAAGCGTAGTATTTTAACAATTGTTTTATAAACTTTTTAAAAAATGCACCTCACTGAGATACTTAGCTTAAGGTGTCAATTATACTTGTTCCAGTATCATTTTATAGTTCATGTTCAAAGTCATACCAAAACTAGTTTTATTTGATATTAACAATACCAACAAAAATAAAAAAGATTAGTATTCAAAAGCTGTAATGTACAACAGTTATACAAGAACACTGCTTCTTTGGCGATGCTGGAATGCCATGACCAATGTATAACTAAATATGAATACAAAATGCACCGTAGATAGAGTGTTATATTATAAAATACATTTATTTATATTTATGTAACTACAGTGGCGTAGCTAGGGCCGGGCAGAGAGGGCAGTCCGCCTCAGGCGGCACATTTTTTGGGGCGGCATTATTGGCCAAAGGGGTCAGTTCAATTCGTGTGTAAGCAGCAGGGTTCGGAAAAATATCACTAATGAATGAAAAAAGTAAAATTCTCTGATTTTTATCCACAAATGCTTCAAATATCATTTTCAGACTGTCCTTCTGTGATGGCATGAGACACAGCAGTTTATTTATGAGGCAATAACAAAAATAAACATAAACATTATACCGATAATAATTTCTAGGAAGATAAACAACTAATTTATAATTATATAATTTTGTTTCGTTATCAATCCGAATGTGTTCTTGCTCTGCACAGAAAACATCCCCACCTATCACTTGTACTCTACACTGGTTCTGATTTTCGCAGTGTAATAATATTAAACTAATAATTAGAACATGGCTTATCAGTGTGTCTGTACTATATTCATGTCTAGTTGATGCTTATAAATAATTATATGTGAAAAATTATTGCTGTTTCTCTATATTTGAATACTGTAAATCTATGCAGAATTTATCTTAATTTTTCTCTGTATGTCATTTTAATTTTCTATTTAAATAGGTTAACATATTCAGATATGTTGGACGGCGGTAAACTGAAGCCCCACCCCACCCTGAACAGCACGAACTTGAGCTATGCCACTGTGTAACTGTATATATTATAGAATAAATGTTTAAATATTAGTAAAATATAAAGTGCAAAAATTGCTGCTTCATTCACAAAATATATTTTTAATTTCCAAACTAACAGATTCAGAAACTGCATTGTACTGTATTCGGGTGTATTATTTATTTGTCAGTATTATTTATCTGGTTGAGTAATGTTATACTACTAATGAACAGCAGTGCTGAAAGTAGTTGATCCATAACGAAAGTCAGAACTTTTTTTTTTTAAGTACTAAGCGAGTAAATCTAGACAACTTAATAGTACATTTTCTGACTTGTGACGGTAGTTAGTGAGCACAGTTTGATAAAACATTAAAAGAGAATACAAGGAAAAATTCAAAACAGAGTATCGTTAGTCAGTGTGATTAAGTGTTTTAAATGACTATCTGAATATTTCTTGTGTGTGTGTTTTTAACTTTTACTTCACTAACCTTTTGCTCTTAACCAGGGACAATAACTCAAACCCCCAACCCGTTGCTTCAAGAAGTTCTGGAAAACCACACAAGACAACTGTGCTGGATGATTGCAGACTTCTGTCCTTGGTGAAGAAGAACAACTTCATAAATTTTAGCTGAACCAGGAATGCTGTCCAGAAGGTAGACCTACCATTGCCAATGTCTACAATCAAGATAAAACTTCATGAATGTAAAGACAGAAGGTTTACCACAAGGTGCAAACCACTGGTAAACCTCAAGCATAGTAAGGACAGATTAGACTTTGCCAGACAATATCTTTTAAAAGCCTGACCAGTTCTGGAATAGTTTTCCTCATGACAAAAGAAATTAAGATCAATATATACCAGAATGTTGGAAAGAGAAGAGTTTGGAGAAGAGAAGAAATGTCTCATGATCTGATGAATGCCATATCATCTGTGAAACATGCTGGAGGCAATGTTATGGCATGGGCATGGGTGACTGCCAATAGAAGTTGGTCACTGGTGTTTATTGATGGTATGGCTGCTGGCGGAAGTAGCAGGATGATTTCTGAAGTGTACAGGGCTATACTATCTGCTCATATTCAATGCTGCAAAACTGATTGGATGACACTTCACAGTACAGATGGACAATGAATCATAACATACTGTGGCAGCAAACCAAGTGATTTTCAACACAAATTAGTGGAATATTCTTCAATAGCCAAGTCAATCAATTGACCTCAACCCAATTGGACATGCATTTCACTTGCTGAAGACAAAACTGAGGGCAAAAAGTCCACAAACAAGCAGCACCTCAAGACAGCTACAGTAAAGTCCTGGCAAAGTAGCACTAGGGTGGAAACCCAGCACTTGGAGATGACCATGGCTCCAGACTTCAGGCAGTCATTGAGTGTAAAGGATTTTCAACCAAATTTTAAAAAATGATCGTTATATTCATGATTATGTTAGTTTGTCCAAATACTTTTAGCCCTTGAACACAGGAGGACCATGTATATAAATATGTCTTTTCTAAACAGCTCCTACAATACTTTCGGTAAACCCCTTAAATTAAAGCTGAAAGTCTACATTTCAACCACATAATGATTGCTTTATTTCAAATCCCTTGTCATAGCATAAACAACCAAAATTAAGAATATTGTGTCACTGTACAAATACTTATGGTCTGACCGTATAGCATACTATCTTGTCAATATGAGAAACTATCTTCTTAGTATCACGTACATTCAGAATACATACTACATTCAAAATGTAGTACTATCTTAATGCATGATATATGATCTTGTAATAGAAAATTGAATGTTTTGCATGATCAATCTTGGCTTCACAGCTTCCATTTCAATCAGGACTTCTGTAGTTATGTGTCATATTGACATATTTTTACAATAGCATAAGGGTACACCTGTAGTTCATGAGTTTATAATGCCTTATAAGTTGATAGATTTTTTTTGTTTAATTGTGTTGTGTAATTAAATAATGGTATTCATTTTTCAAGATTGAACCTATTGAGCAGTACTTTATGAATTAACTTTGCTGAAGGAAGTGTTAAAACTTCTGGTGTTCCATACTACTTTTCGGTTTCTTCTGCAAATCCATTGAAATTCACACACCCATGAAAATTGTGATTGTAAAGGATAGCCCGGCCACAGACAGACGCGACACCAATGTCCTCAACACACGTGTTTATTTACACTATTTACAATGCTCCCAAACACACAGTACTCAGTCCTTTTCATCTCTTCCGCCGCCTCCACTCCTCTCACGCAAGCTCCATCTTCCTCCTCCTGACCTCGGCTCCCTGAATAGAGTGAGGCGGCCCCTTTTTACCTTGGCCCGGATGTGCTCCAGGTGCACGATGACGAACTCCTGGCAGCACTCCCCAGTGTGGCAGAAGTGCTGCCCTTGTACCAGGAAGCACTCCAGGAGTACACCATCCCTGGTCCGGCAGCACTTCCTGGTGTGGCGGAAGTGCTGCCCACCAGGGCTCTAGGACCGTCCAGGCACCCAGAGAAGAGTAGTGCCGCTTTCCCGGTCCGTCCTTCCTCCAGGCGTCCCGGCGGGGCAGGATCCCTGGTCGTCTGCCACAGATCCTAATTGTAATCTTGCTCAGCTGCTGATGATTTTGGTACATGACACCAACAGAATTAATTATCTGAAACAAGAGCATTACACTTAAATTTTACTACAGAGCTGGCTTTGATAACTGCATGAGCATTAAATGTTTCATTTAGGCTAAAGAGAAGTTCTTTCAGGTATGTAGCAACAAATTTACTCAACACTCTTGAAACTTACATTAATACCATGAGGTAGTAAGGGGAGGTGAGGAGAGGCCCTTTGAGGTTTGACATCCTGGGGGTCTTAATTTGGCTTTGGATAGATAGACAGTACTTAATTTCTCCCAAAAAAGGAGAAAATTGTTTTTTTATAGAAGCTCCAACAATGCAACAAACAGCAATAAAGACAGCAATCCCCATCAAATATACACAAGAATGACAAAAAAGAAAATGTCTTCAAATGGCTTGGACTGCAAATGAGGTGTCCCATTTCAACTATTTGTTCATTATTGTTTTCGAATCACTATCTTAAAGACAGGAGGTGAGGAATAATAAGCAAGTATTTTTTTCCCTTTCTTGTTATTCTGACTAGAGACTAGTTCAGTTTATGCAGTTGGTAAGGCATGGAGGGCAAACAATTTCAAACCGTACTGAATGTGCTGAATGTACTGAACGTATTGAACGTACTGACATACTGAAGTGAAGCCTATGTAAGTTTAAATTAGAAAGTAACACAACATTTAAGTATAGAAAGGAACTGAAGTTTAACAAAATAATATTGGAATGAAAGAAGAAGAAACCTTTTTGCCATTTTTGCATTTTTTTTCTCCATGTGTAATAACTTTTTTTGGAATTTTTGTGATTTGTTCTTCATGTAATTTTCACTAAACCTTTTTTAAAAACCAGCTTCATTGGACTGAGGATTTTTTTTGTTATGCGTTTGACTTATGCTGGATCCTACCTTGCCAACTCAGTAGCTGCTCGATTTTGGGAACCTGAAAAAGATGCAGCTACTCTTTAAGTTTGATACTTTCTGTTTAAGTTTGATGTCGGCTCATGATAAAAGAAATCAGCAACAAAAAAAGGAATATACTGTTTGAATGCTTTGGCACATTAGCTGATCAGAGTTGAATTTTTGAAAAGACAGAAAATGCTCCTTTGTGTGACCATCTAAACTATCCATCCATCCACTATCCAACCCGCTATATCCTAACTACAGGGTCACGGGGGTCTGCTGGAGCCAATCCCAGCCAACACAGGGCAGGAACCAATCCCGGGCAGGGTGCCAACCCACCGCAGGACACACACAAACACACCCACACACCAAGCACACACTAGGGCCAATTTAGAATCGCCAGTCCACCTAACCTGCATGTCTTTGGACTGCGGGAGGAAACCGGAGCGCCCGGAGGAAACCCACACAGACACGGGGAGAACATGCAAACTCCATGCAGGGAGGACCCAGGAAGCGAACCCAGGTCCCCAGGTCTCCCAACTGCGAGGCAGCAGCGCTACCCACTGTGCCACCGTGCCGCTCCCCATCTAAACTAAGAAAAAGGAATTTATATACTTTAATAGGAGCTATTAGTTAAAAGTTTTGACATTTATAGTGCGTGACTGAAATGACACCCTCATGCGAAGATGTGAATGATTGTGTGGAAGACCATGACACAATAAGACGCCCACAACTCCAGTGCAGCCCAGATTGATCTCTGGATAATTGTTATTGCTATATGAAAGTGTAAGCAGATTAGATAGATAGAGATTAACAATGCTTCAAGAAGCTATAGACAAAAATATGATCAGCTATCCAACTTGATGAAAGACATAGAAAACCTTAAGAAGTATAAATCTAATTGGGAAAAAATAAACAAGATTTCTGAAATATAATTTTCTGCAGTAAAAATTAAATATATTGAGCTAAATTTTGAGAAGTTATTTTCTTTGCTAAGTGAAAAGGAGGTGTGAAAGTAGAAATGTAAAGGTTTCAAGGCTAAACTGAAGATGTTAAACACGTTTGTTATAGATATAACACACTGGAATTTGGTAAACACATCAGCACCTTTTAGTGTGTCAAAGTAAAAGTCTCACAAAGATGTCTTGGTGAATGACCTCTCTCTTTCTCTCTCTCTACCCAAGGACATGAAGCAGAATTGGAATGTGTCCGATTGTGAGCTGCAATGTGTTGACGAAGAACTCCGTGCGCTTGAGAGTCAGATTTAGCAACTCCTTGCCAGACAGACACACCTCAGGGATCTGAATGCTCACCTGTGAAAAGAGACTTCCTCAGCGGCAGAGATCAATGTAACTCATCTCAATGCAGCAAGATCAATCCTGTGCCGTGCCACTTCCTCACTATGCCAAGTGAGTTTTACTCCTGCTCCTACTCAACATAATGATGACAATGAGGGAATCTGGTTGTTTCAGCATTGCAGGCGGGGGCTCAAGCTCTGATCACCTCCATTGGCTCAGGCAAGGGTCACAATTCCCATCTGCTTTGACCCTATCCTCTCCCCAACAGTGCCTGCAGACTTTGGTGATATAGTTGTTATTGGAGATTTAATTGTACACAACTTCAATATTTCATGCTCTAAACAGGAATCTTTTGTTTCTTGTTTTCCTGGTGCATGAGTATGAGACATTACAAGAAGATCACCTATAGTCTTCAAGAAGTACAAGGACAGGGTTGTTGGGACCATCATAGTCCATGGGGGCATAAACGACATTCCATTGAAGCAGCACCTATGAATTATAGCTTTGCTCATTCAGTTTGCCAAGATCAAAAAAGCAGGGGATTAGCGAGTATTTACTTAAACATTAAAAAGAACGGTTTTGCTACTTTCACTTCTTTCGAGTATATTGTCGTTGTTACTCAAGGAGTCTCCAGTTCATCATATTGACTGTTTATAGACCTCCAAAATAGAATGCATCATTTATTGAGGAATTCTCAGACTTGGCATCTATAATAATAACTAACTATGACAGGCTGCTAATTGTATGTGATTTTCATTTTCATGAGGACAACCAGTGTGACCAGAAAGCAAGAGAATTCTTGAACTTGTGCTCTTTTGATTTGAGTCAGTATGTCAGCTAGCCCACACATTAGGGAGGACATACATTGGATTTAGTGATTTCAAAAGGATTAAAGGTTGATATGAGGTAAGTTGTGGATTTTTACATATTATTTAATGTAGAAATACTTATGACCAACTAATGAAAAGTTACTGTTAAAAAACGTTATTTTGATACATCTGAAGTTTCAATGTTTGCTAATATTATAAACAATCAGTCTGCCTGTAGTGCTTACCGCAACAGAGCAAATAGTGTAAATAATAAGATAGAAACTTTTAATGCTAAGGTTAGAGCTGCAGCTGACATAGTGGCCCATTAAAAGACTGTTAAGAAATCCTCCAATACTATTATACTTTGGAAGACCCAAAGAGTGTCTGATTTAAAGGGAACATGCCAGAGACCTGAGCGTAAATGGAGAAAAAACTTAACTGATAGTCCACTACGAAATATTGAAGGCAAAAATATCTTAATACAACAACAGAGTTTGTCTTGAAAGGCAGTCCTAGTTGTCTAAAATTATAAATAATAATCCTGGTAATCCAAGAGTTTTATTTTCAACTGTTGATCGTCTTTTAAACCCAGCTCGCTCAATGGAATGCCTACTAAAAACTACTAGTGAAACTTGCCATATTTTTTAAACAACAATAAATGATATTAGAAATACTATAGTACCTCCCCCCAAAGTTAATCCAATTGAATCCCAGAATGCCCTTTTAAGCAAGTTAAATTCTTTCACTGGAATAGATCGAGCAAACTACATATAATAATTTCTCTATTGAAACCCTTTGCCTGCGTCCTCGACCCAGTACCAACAGACTTTTTTTAAAGACGTCTCCGATGTCTTTATTGATATTTGTACTTGTCATAGATTAGATATGATAGTCTCCCCTGACTGTCTAAAGACTGCAGTTGTTAAACCCCTGCTAAAGAAAAATAATCATGACTCCTCTGTCTTAGACAATTTTTGACCAATTTCTAACCTGCCTTTCTTAAGTAAAATTCTAGAAAAGGCAGTTAATAAGCAGCTTAATGATTACTTGAATAAGCATTATATTCTTGACAAGTTTCAGTCAGGTTTTAGAATAAACCATAGTACAGAAACTGCACTAGTTAAAGTAGTAAATGATTTTTGAGTTAATGCAGACAAAGGCAATATATCTGTTCTTGTTCTCTAAGACTTGAGTGCAGTCTTTGACACCACATGTAAATCACCATAGATAATGGGTGGGCCTCACTGGCTGCTCCTAAAAATTAGTTTCAATCATACTTAACAGGTACAAAATTCATTTTTAGTAGTGGTAATTATACTTCTGAGATCCATGATATTGTATAGGGTGTATGGCAAGGATCTATTCTGGGTCCACTGCTCTTTCTAACCCTCCCCCCTCATCAATATTCTACAATAATAGATTACAATAATAAAAATCCTTGGGTACTGTTTAGAACAGTTGCTAATTAACAAATGGGAATTCAGATTTACAGTGCAAAATACCAACAGATATTAGCAGTACAGACTTTATGAACTTCTTCAATGAGAAAATGAAAAATATAAGATCCCAGATCTCAGCATCACAGTACAAACCGCATACTAAATTAGCAGACCCTGCCTCACATTGCATCCAGCACTTTAGTAATTTTAATCCTGTAACTGAGCAGAAAGTTTTAACTTTAATTTCTAAAATGAAACCCACTACTTCTTCCCTAGATAAAGTGTAAACAAAACTAGTAAAAAGTGCAATGGATGTTCTTGCTGCGCCTACTCTAAACATTATCAATAATTCATTATTGCATGGCACAGTACCTGATGCACTAAAAGTGTCAGTCATTAAACCATTACTTAAAAAGTCCGACATAAACCCACACATACTATAATAATAATATAATATAATAATAATAATATAATAATTATAGGCCAATTTCAAATTTACTCTTTCTCTCTAAAATACTAGAAAAAGTAGTCATCAACCAGCTTCAGCCACACCTTACGCATTACAATTTATTTGAGAAATTCCAGTCTGGTTTCTGCACTGGTCATAGTACAGAAACAGCACTAATGTGAGTTGTAAACAACATTCTGATATCCTCTGATGAAGGAAACTCCAGTGTAATTATGTTGTTAGACTTAAGCACAGCGTTTGACACCATTGACCATTCTATTTTACTGCACAGGCTAGAAAATGATGTTGGGCTTACAGGCAATGTGCTCGCTTGGTTTACTTCTTATTTATCAAATCGATTCCAATATGTACAGAAATGTGCTGACAGTACTCCATCATTATACACAGAAGTGAAATATGGTGTCCCACGGGGCTCAGTACTGGGACCTTTACTGTTTTCACTTTACATGCTCTGCGGTGAGCTGGCACCCTGCCCGGGGTTTGTTTCCTGCCTTGCGCCCTGTGTTGGCTGAGATTGGCTCCAGCAGACACCTGTGACCCTGTAGTTAGGATATAGCAGGTTGGATAATGGATGCATGGACTTTACATGCTTCCACTGGGATTTTTCATTAGGAAACATAATGTTAATTTTCACTCATATGCAGATGACACCCAGTTATACTTTTCTTTTAGATCAAATGAAGTTTCTCCGATGTTGTCTTTAATTAGTTGTGTTAGTGAATTAAAGGAATGGATGGATGAGAACTACTTGTCTTTAAACACCGATAAAACAGAGATGCTAACTAATGGAGGGAATGATGCTGATCGCAGCAATATTTTGTAATTATTTAACTCAGTTGGAATCACCATTAGTTTTACTTAATCAGCCCTCAATATAGACGTTATCTTTGACTCTAGCATGTCATTTAAAGTGCATATTACAAAGTTGTCCAAATCATGCTTCTTCCATCTTAAAAATATTGGGAAATTAAGGCACTTTCTAAATAAACAAGATTCATCCATCCATCCATCCATTATCCAACCCGCTATACCCTAACTACAGGGTAACAGGGGTCCACTGGAGCCAGTCCCAACCAACACAGGGCGCAAGGCAGGAAACAAACCTGGGCAGGGCGCTAGCCCACCACACTAAACAGGATTCTGAGAAATTAATTCATGCATTTATTTCTAGTAGGACTGACTACTTCAATACGGTGTTCACTGGATGTTCAAGCTGTTCTTTATGCAGCCTCCAGTTAATCCAAAATGCTACTGCAAGAATTATTACAAGAACAAAAAAATACAAACACATAAGTCCAGTTCTTAAATCCTTACACTGGTTAAGTTTAGGGCAGATTTCAAAATCCTCCTTTTAACATATAAAGCATTAAATGGCCAAGGTCCGGTCTGAACTTATCATGAGTTACAAAGCAGAGTGCACATTAAGATCTCAAGATGCCGGTCTGCTTATGATTCCAAGGATTAATAAAAGAACAGTGGGAGGTCAAGCTTTTAGTTACAGGGCCCCTAAACTGTGAAATGGTCTGCCTGCTACTATAAGAGATGCCCCTTCGGTCTCAGCTTTTAAATCCCGGCTGAAGACTCACTACTTCAGTTTAGCATATCCTGACTAGAGCTGCTGACTACAGTTGTACAGACTGCATCTCTGTTGTTAGTCATTAGCACTAAAACATAAGTAACATGATAGTTATAATTGGATACTAACCCTTACCTATTCTGTTTCTCTTCTTGGTACTCAAATGTGGCATGTGGTGTCATGGCCAACCTGCCATGTTGTTTTGCCTGCCTAAGATAAAGTCATCCCTGATGGAGGATCGCAGGAATCGTGGGGTAGAGGGGTCCTTTCATCAGATTGGCTGGCCCAGCGCTGTTTCAGCTGTGGAATGGCCAAATGGGGGATGCAGCTTGATGGCTGAGGTCTCCAGGACTCTAAACAAATCCAAATCATATTATGGGATATCATTCATCCATCCATTTTCCAACCCGCTGAATCCGAACACAGGGTCACGGGGGTCTGCTGGAGCCAATCCCAGCCAACACAGGGCACAAGGCAGGAACCAATCCCGGGCAGGGTGCCAACCCACCGCAGGACACATGGGATATCATCTACTGGTAAATTCTGCTTGGTACTTGTAAAATTATTATTTTTATACTGTATTGAGGATTTGTTCCGTTCTGTGTATTGTATTGACCCCCTTCTTTTTGACACCCACTTCACGCCCAACCTACCTGGAAAGGGGTCTCTCTTTGAACTGCCTTTCCCAAGTTTTCTTCCATTTTTTCCCTACAAGGATTTTTTGGGAGTTTTTCCTTGTCTTCTTAAAGAGTCAGGGCTGGGGGGCTGTCAAGAGGCAGGGCCTGTTAAAGCCAATGCGGCACTTCTTGTGTGATTTTGGGCTATACAAAAATAACTTGTATTGTATTGTATTGTATTCTAATCTACATGCTTCCATTAGGTCAGATTATCTCAAAGCACAATGTGAGTTACCACAGGTATGCAGATGACACACACCTTAATTTAACAATAGCACCTCATGACCATGTTGCTCTTGGCTCTCTGATCCAATTTCTAAGCAGTATTTCCGAATGGATGAGTAGTAACTTTCTCAAACTAAATAAGGAAAAAACAGAAATCTTAGTAATTATTAAACATGAAAATAGAGAGGGCATTAGAAATAAACTTGTTGGATTTGACCGTTTTGGACCTTTTCAAGTTAAAAGAGGATGGAACTAAGTCAAGAGCTGTGGAGTAATTTCCATTTGCCTGACAATGAGAGCTGTACACATTGAAGTTGCACACAGTTTGGACCCTGATTCCTGCATCAATGGCATACATCACTTCATTTGTAGAAGAAGACAAGTTAAAGTCATGCGCCTCAATAATGGGACAACCTTCATTGGTGCTGAAATAAAGCTACATGAAGCAATCAAAGACATTGCCCAGGACAAAACAAGCAACATAATGATTAAGAAAGAGATTAAATTAACTTTCAACCCACCATCAGCTTCAAATCATGGCAGTGTATCGGAAAGACAAATTAGAAGCATAAGAAAAGTCCCAAACACATTATTTAAGCAGCAAACATTAGACATTGAAAGTCTACAGACAATAATGTGTGAAATAGAATCCATCATCAACAACCGACCCCTCACAAAGGTATCAGATGACCTGAATGACTTGGAAGCACTGACACCAAATCACTTACTGTTACTCAAGACTCAACCCATCATACCTCCAGGACATTTTTTCTACAAAGCCACTGGAAACAAGTTTGATAGATTGCTGATTTGTTTTGGAAAAGATTAACTAATGAGTATTTACCAATAATTCAAGAATGTCAAAAATGGCTTACACTAACTTGAAATTTTGAACCAGAAGACATTATGTTGATAGCAGATTAAACTGCACCATACAACTCTTGGGTAATGGGTTGAATCATCAAAACAATGCCAGATGCCGAAAGTGTTGTCAGGAGAGTTTGTGTGCAGACTAAAGCCAGCACACTGGACAAACGTGTAAACAAGCTTTGTCTGTTCCAAGAAACAGAAATTAATTAAAATGATGGATTTTGAATCTTGTGTGATTAAATTTTGTTTGTATTTTTACATTTTGTGTTTATGAAAAAGTTATGGCTCTTATCCAAGTAATACTGTAGTAATTGTCTCTGTCCTCAGCAAAAACAGTTAGAGGTTGGAAATGTAGCAGCCATTTGTTAGTTAGTTTGTTTGTGTTAAATGGATACAAGTATTTTCCTAGTCATATTAAAATGTTTGCCTATATATTAGTGCAAAGTCATTGGAAGGTTCTATTATAACCACTGCAAGCTAAACTGTAAATTGAATATTCTAATTATTTCATGTCATTGTGACTAGAGTTCAGTTTGCGATCTGCCTTGCAGTTGGTAAGGCAAGAAAGGTAAACAGTTTCAAACTATACTGAATGTACTGAACGTACTGAAGTGAAGCCTATTTAGGTCTGCCATAAAAAAGTAACACAATACAATACAATACAATTCCATCCATCCATTATCCAACCCGCTATATCCTAACTACAAGGTCACGGGGACAATACAATTCAATACAAATTATTTTTGTATAGCCCGAAATCACTCAAGGAATGCCACAATGGGCTTTAACAAACCCTGTTTTTTGACATCCCTTGACTCTCTTAAGAAGACAAAAAAAAAACTCCCACAATAAACCCTGTAGGGAAAGAATGGGAGAAATCTTAGGAAAGACAATTAAGAGAGAGAGAGGGAGAGAGAGAGAGACCCCTTTCCAGGTAGGTTGGGCATACAGTGTGTGTCAAAAAATGGGGTAAATACAATAGAATACACAGAACAAAACACAAGTAATCCTCAATACAATACAATAGTACAAGTACAGAGCAAAATGTAAGAGTAGATGATATCACATAGGATTCCGATTTGTTCAGAGTCCTTGCTACTTCAGCCATCAAGCTGCCGCCCCACTACAGGCCATTCTATAGCTGAGTCAGTGCTGGGCCAGCCAATCTGATGAAAGGACCCTTCTACCCCCAGATTCCAGAGCTCCTCCTATCAGAGATGACTTTTCCTTAGGCAGGAAATCAACTTGGCATTAGGGCAGTGACACCAAGTGCTACATTTGAGTACCGAGAAGGAAACAGAATAGGTGAGGGTTAGTAACAAATTATAGCGATCATTATTACTTATGTTTTAGTGCTAATGACTAACAACAGAGATGCAGTGTGCACAATTATTCTTCAGCTCTAGTCTGGGTATGCTAAATTGAAGTAGTCAAAGTCAAAAGTCAAAGCGAACTTTATTGTTATCTCAACCATATACAAGTATACAGATAGATGAAATTGCGAAGCTCAGGGTCCACAGTGTATCAACATGAAGTGTCAAATAAAAAAAAATTACATTAAATTAAAAACAGAATTAAAATTAAAGTTTAAATTTAAAATTTAAATTAAAAAGCAAACAAGACAAGATATTGTGTGTCTTTAGCCAGGATTTGAAAGCTGAGACTGAAGGGACATCTCTTATAGTAGCAGGCAGACCATTCCACAGCTTTGGGGCCCTGTAACTAAAAGTTTGACCTCCCACTGTTATTTTATTAATCCTTGGAATCATAAGCAGACTGGCATCTTGAGATCTTGTGCACACTCGTATGTAAGTAATAATGTTTTCAGTTAAGTTGTAATGGCCGACCCCTTACCCAGCCAGCAGCTACACCTCCATGACCTGTGGCCTGGATAAATTACTGAGATGAATCTTATATCAAGCCGTACCTCTAACAAATTAAATTTTCCCCTCAATCGACGGTTTACACAAGCACGCAAAAACAGGTATGTCAAGTAAGTGAATATATTAAATGAAAACAAAACACTGCTGCACATTCCCAACGTAGAAAAAATATATATGTGTATCCCTCCACCAAAGCAACAACGTGACAACACCATATATATATAGATATACACAATAACAAACCCTCCCTTGCCCCTGTAACATATAACAAACAACACGAACAACAACAATGAATGAATACTGAATGAATGATCGTGAACTTGAGTCCGAGTATATAACTGTCCTGAATGCGGATGACTGGTCAACAGATATGTGATGTGTTTGTATTTCCCAGAACAAATGGAACAACCTCACCATGAATCCTCAGCATGTGGTGGATGATGTAATCCGACCCTGGGGTCTCTGGCGATGAGGGAATTGAAGTAAGTCTGGCGGAATGAAAACAAACTGGATACAAAGCGCAATGTGGAAAACAGCAGGTAAACTTGGTTCATAGTTGTAAAGTAAAATCTCTATCTTTCACCTCTCCCTTTTTCTCTCTGTTTCCTCCTGATTGTTTAAATAGTTGAGAGCTGGATGTAACTGATTGTGACTGAAAACAGGTGCTTTCCATCATCCGTCCCCCTTGTATTTACGGGGACGACATTCACTGATGCACAGATAAACAGCAAACGGGACGATGGAAACAAAACGCACTCAGTGCAAACATTGACAACACTATCACTACTATGTAGCCCCACTACACAGTAAGCCAGACCTCGGCCATTCAAGGCTTTATTTGTTAAAAGTAGAATTTTGAAATCTGTCCTAAACTTAACCGGAAGCCAGTGTAAGGATTTAAGAACTGGAGTAATGTGTTTGTATTTTCTTGATATTGTAATAATTCTTACAGTAGCATTTTGTATTAGCTGGAAGCTGTTTAAAGAACAATTTGAACATCGAGTGAACACTGCATTGCTGTAGTCAGTCCTACTAGAAGTAAATGCATGAATTAATTTCTCAATATCCTGCATATTTAGGTAATGCCTTAATTTCCCAACATTTTTGAGATGGAAGAAACATGTTTTGGACAATTTTATAATGTGTGCTTTAAATGACATGCTAGAGTCAAAGATAATGTCTACATTGAGGGCTGATTAAGTAAAACTAATGGTGATTCCAACTGAGTTAAATGATTACAAAATATTGTTGTGATCAGCATCATTCCCTCCATTAGTTAACATCTCTGTTTTAACTGTGTTTAAAGACAAGTAGCTCTCATCCATCCACTCCTTTAATTCACTAACACAACTAATTAAAGACAACATCGGAGAAACTTCATTTGGTCTAAAAGATAGGTATAACTGGGTGTCATCTGCATATGAGTAAAAATTAACATCATTTTCCAATGATAGATCTCAGTGGAAACATGTAAAGTGAAAACAGTAAAGGTCCCAGACACCATCTCTCAGTTCTGTGTATAATGTACTGTCAGCATATATATTTACGTACTAGAATCAATTTGATAAATAAAAACTAAACCAGGCAAGGACATTGCCTGTGAACCCAATGCCATTTTCTAGCCTGTGTAGTAAAATAGAATAGTCAATGGTGTTAAACGCTGCGCTTAAATCTAACAACATAATTACAGTGGAGTTTCCTTCATCAGAAGATATCAGAATGTTATTTACAACACGCGTTAGTGCTGTTTCTGTACTATGACCAGTGCAGAAACCAGACTGGAATTTCACAAATAAATTGTGATGCATGAATGAAGCTGATTGGCAACTACTTTTTCAAGTATTTTAGAGAGAAAGGGTAAATATGATATGGGTATATAATTATTAAGTATATGTGGGTCTAGGCGGCACAGTGGCGCAGTGGGTAGCGCTGCTGCCTCGCAGTTGGGAGACCTGGGGACCTGGGTTTGCTTCCCAGGTCCTCCCTGCGTGGAGTTTGCATGTTCTCCCCGTGTCTGCGCGTGGGTTTCCTCCGGGCGCTCCGGTTTCCTCCCACAGTCCAAAGACATGCTGGTTAGGTGGATTTGCGATTCTAAATTGGTTCTAGTGTGTGCTTGGTGTGTGGGTGTGTTTGTGTGTGTCCTGCGGTGGGTTGGCATCCTGTCCGGGATTGGTTCCTGCCTTGTGCCCTGTGTTGGCTGGGATTGGCTCCAGCAGACCCCCGTGACCCTGTGTTCAGATTCAGCGGGTTGGAAAATGGCTGGCTGGCTGGCACTGCATCCAGAGCATCTCTCAAGGTCATACTATAATTTGATGTTAGCCGATCTAAATTGTTTTCCACAAATACACTTGACTTACTCAAAGCATCTACATTTTGAAGCAGAATTGAAATCTAGATGTCATACCGTCTTTGTTTTAATCTGTGAGTGTATTGGTAAGGACAGAACCACATCAAACATAATTAAGTAGTGATCAGAAATAACTTCATTGAATGGAGTAATATTTAAACTTTGAATTTCAGCTCTGTAAGTTATAATGAAATCTTATGTGTGGTTATGATTATGAGTTGGACCTTTGACAATCTGACAAAATCCTACTGAATTTAATAACTAAGTAAAACATTTGCTAAAAGTGTCAGTTTTTATATCAATGTGTACATTAAAATCCCCCATCAACACTATATGATCATAATTCAAAAAGCTAAATCAGATTAAAGATTGCCAAATTCAGCCATGAACAATGAATATGGCCCTAGTGGTCTGTAGAATAGCACTACAATTGTGCTGTTTTAATATTTAAAATGAGTGTCTCAAGTAATGTGAATTCACCTACATTTTTGGAAGCGGTTTGCATTATGTCAGCTCCTTGACCAGCGTCTCTAGGTTTGTGAAAGAATGCGTATCCAAGAAGGCAGGTTTCAGTGAGAAGACACACATAAGGTTTACCATTTACCAAAACAGCTTTCCTTCCAAGAGACTGGATGTTTAATAAGCAGCATTTAAAACTAAATTTCTCTTTCTGAACTGGTGACATATATTTTTTGTTTTAAGTTTTTAACACAACTTTTAAATATACACAGTAAGTGAAGTTTAACGTGAGTAAGCTAAGATTGTAATGAAACAGAAAAGCAGCCTTTTCCCCTTTTTTCCTTTTTTTTTTTTTTATTTTCACTAAACTTTTTATAAAACAACTTTATTGGCCCGAGGAATTTCTTTTGTTAGGTGTTTGACTCATGCTGGATCCTACCTTGCCAAACACAGTGTCTGCTTTATTTTGGGAACCTATAAAAGATGCAGCTACAGAGGTATTTGTCTCTGTTTTTGCATTTCGTCGACATTATCCTGGCGTTTTCAACTGAAGAAAATGAATACTTTTGATAATTCCTTAATGACATTTCAGTGTGAACAGGCAAAAATGAGATATCTGAAAACGCCTACTCCATCATGCTCTGTTGGCTCTGATAAGTTTAGGTACAAACTGTAATTGGCTTTATTTCACTACTGGCACATAGACTTATCTTGCTCAACTGGAAGAATCCTAACCCAACTCTTTTAAGTCAGTGGGTAACTGATGTTATATACTATTTGAAATTGGAAAAAATCTAATTCTCACTTAGAGGATCTGTGCAAAACTTTTTTAAAACCTGGCAGGACCTAATCAATAACATTTTAGGAATTGAGGAAATTGAGAAAAAAAGACTCCTTTTCTCTTTTTACGACTCTCAACAGTTTTGCTTTGGCTGTTGGCCTTCCTCTCTTTCTCGTGGGTGGGGGTTGAGTTGAATTTAGTTTTGTTAAGTTTGACTTGATTGTATGGAATGGCATTTGCTTTTAATAAACTCAATAAAAGATCCAACGAAGGAGATAAGGCTAGGTAGCAAGGAGGACAGAAAGAAAAACTCTAAAGCTAGTGGAAAAATAAAACAAAATCTGCAGGAGTTCCAAGGCCAAAAGATCACCCAGCCCACACTGGACATTCTACCAAAGACAGATGTCCTTAATTCAGTCCTCTGTGTTTCTAGACTTTGTTTCCAGGGTTTGTCCTTTAGGATTCGATGCAGTGGGTCTCATGGACAGCCAGGGCACTTGCCTTCATTCGAGCATCACAGGTGGCTGCACAGTGCCTTGATCAGGTGGTGGTGGTGCAAAATACAGCTACAGTAAAAACAGACAAGAAGGCATAGACATGAAGCATATGTTAGTTTTATGCAAGTATAGAATATTAGGAGTACAACTTCAATGTAGGTAAATAAAGCCAAATTAAAAAAAAAAGTAAAGTATTCCAGATTTTTCTTCTTTTACACCTATCTCTTGGAATAATAAGCAGTAGATCTAAGGTCATCAACAATAATCAATGATGTAAACAGTGGCCAATGAATTTTTTTATTAATTAATTGCCTTGTTACATCAGGATTTGAATTTCATCAAGAGAATTCAGGCATGTCCTGCGGTGGGTTGGCACCCTGCCCAGGACTGGTTCCTGCCTTGTGCCCTGTGTTGGCTGGGATTGGCTCCAGCAGACCCCCGTGACCCTGTGTTTGGATTCAGCAGGTTGGAAAATGGATGGATGGAATTCAGGCATCACACCTATTATTAAAAAAAATTGTACTGTTATAAACCCCAGAATTTGTAAAGCACAAAGTTCCAAAACCTATAGGGGAAAACCATCAAACCCGACTACTGACCAGGGCAAACACACAATCATTAAAAATAGAAAGATTTATTCTTCACAAAAAAGCTTTGCAACAAAAGATGTTCTGTGGAGCACAAAACACAAAAAAGAAGGATTTCCTGAAAAGATAAGGCAATCCAAGGTGAACAAATCCAAATTCCAAATCAAAAAAACAGTCAAAAATACAAGGTCAAAAATCCAGTAATATACAGTACAAAGCTCAAGAACTTCAAGAACTTACCGCTACCAAGTGCCTGTCTTCAAGGGGCTGAGGGCAGTCCTGTGTGGTGATGGGCAGTTGGCCCCACCTTTAAGGGAACCACCCACAAAACATAAGGAATGCAATACAAGAATAGGAAATACAAAGAGTAAAGAACAAAAGTAACATCAACACGAATCAAAGACTCAATAATAAACAAGAATTTGAACCCCAGCCAGGGGAGGAACCCTGGATGAAATACAATGCCTGCGTAGCTTAAGTTGATAAATTAAGTAAACTCTGCTGTGCTTACAAGACAAAAAATGCCTTTCATTATTGCTGCTTTTATCCCATTATGGAATTAGCTGAGAAATAAAAAATCATGCATGCTTTGAGAATGTGATGATGTAATCACTAAATTGATAATTGTAATCTTTATACTTTGTACTGTCATATATTTGTGGGAGTCAAAATGATGATATATTTAGCTCTTTTTTAATAATGCAGCATACATAGCCCTGATAAAGAAATAACTGCTTCACATTCATCCTCCTATTGTTATGAATATGTCTACAGTGGTCTGTCCAACCCTCCCACCAATTTTTAGCTGGCTTATCTAGTTCAGGGTCATTGGGAGCCAGTGCCTACTTGGGCTGCACTGGGCATGAGGCATTGCACTACCCTTCCCCACATTCAGACATGTGTATTCAACAGCGGAAAAAATGAGCTGCTTCATATGTTCATTCCAAAATAAATTGTATCTAGTTAGTCTTTGAAAACTTCTACATTGGCCAGACATTGACGTGGCTAAGCTTGTAATGCTTTGAAGCATGAGGAAAATTGAGGAAGCAAGGAAAATAATATGACATGTAATGTATTGATGCTTAATCACAGACACATGCATTTAGCGGGGCTATTAAAAATACAGTAATATATCTAACGATCAAAAGAGTTAAAAGAAACTAGATGCTCACAAAACTCATGAGATACTCACCATTTGTTAACAGAGAGACTTTCTCATTATAGTTTTTTCTCAATTGCTTTGGCAGAATACCTTAATGACAAATAACATTTACAAAATAACCTGAGAACCTCCACATCATTATATTACTTGCATACAACTGAATACCATTTCTTATTATTTTTCACAAATTTAATTTTTTTTAGTAAAAGCATGCAAAGGGTCATGTACAATAGTCCTCATTTGTTGCAGTAATCAATTTTTTATGTCTTGTTGATCAAATGGATTATGCAGCTTCTCAGCTGAAAAACGTTTACACTCAAAATCATGTATGTACAGTATGTAATGATTGTGTAAACCATCATCAACAGAGATATCCACCGGCTGATTCAAGTGGAAGAGGAAAAAGGGTAAGGATACATGATGGCATGGCAAGGGCAAGAACAGAGCAGAGGAAAAGGAGGAAGAAGGCATGGACATTGTGTTGTCCCCAAATTAATAAAGGCCACAATTCTGGACCACATAATCAATCAGGGCCTTGCAATGGAAGAGGCTGGACAGAGAGTGATGCCTACTGCTGTCTGGTCCACTGTCTCCTCCATCATCCAAACATTCCAGAGAGTTAACAGGTCTGTAATCATACAATAATGTAATTCTTCTTACTTTTCCACTGGTATCTATTCGTACATATTTCAAGTTCATAAAAAAATACATGTACAGTCGTGGCCAAAAGTTTTGAGAATGACACAAATATTGGTTTTCACAAAGTTTGCTACTTCAGTGTTATTAGATCTTTTTGTCAGCTGTTTCTATGGTATACTGAAGTATAATTACAAACATTTCATAAGTTTCAAGGGCTTTTATTGACAATTACATAACGTTTATGCAAAGAGTCAATATTTGCAGTGTTGGCCCTTCTTTTTCAAGACTTCTGCAATTCGCCCTGACATGCTGTCAATCAACTTCTGGGCCAAATCCTGACTGAGGGCAGCCCATCCTTTCATGCTCAATGCTTGGAGTATGTCAGAATTTGTGGGTTTTTGTTTGTCCACCCGCCTCTTGAGGATTGACCACAAATTCTCAATGGGGTTAAGGCCTGGGGAGTTTCCTGGCCATAGACCCAAAATTTCGATGTCATGGTATCACTTAGTTATTACTTTTGCCTTATGGCATGGTGCTCCATCATGCAGGAAAAGGCATTGTTTGTCACCAAACTGTTCTTGGATGGTTGGGAGAACTTGCTCTCAGAGGATGTTTTGGTACCATTCTTTATTCATGGCTGTGTTCTTAGGCAAAATTGTGATTGAGCCCATTCCCTTGGCTGAGAAGCAACCCCACACACGAATGGTCTTGGGATCCTTTACTGTTGACATGACACAAGACTGATGGTAGTGCTCACCTTTTCTTTTTTCCGGATGCCCCAAACAATTGGAAGGGGGATTCATCAGAGAAAATAACTTTACCCCAACAGTCCAATCCCTGTACCTTTTGCAGAATATCAGTCTGTCCCTGATGTTTTCCTTGAGGAGAAGTGGCTTCTTTGCTGCCCTTCTTGATACCAGGCCATCCTCCAAAAGTCTTCGCCTCACTGTACATGCAGATGTATTCACATCTGCCTGCTGCCATTCCGGAGCAAGCTCTGCATTGCTGGTACCCCGATCCTGCAGCTGAATCGACTTGAGGACAGTTCTAGCACTTTCTGCACTTTCTCTGGTGCCCAGAAGACTTCTTCATAACAGCAATGGAAAGGGGTTTTTGAGATTAAGTTTATTTTCATGACAGAAAGGGACTTTGCAATTAATTACAATTCACCTGATCACTCTTCATAACATTCTGGAGTATATGCAAATTGCCATCATAAAAACTGAGGCAGCAAACTGTGAAAATTAATATTTGTGTCATTCTCAAAACTTTTGGCCATGACTGTACTATACTGAGGTAGAATAATATTTACACCTCAACAAGAAGAACAACTCTACAATTGTAAATATTTTAAGTGGATTATGGCATTTTGCAGCTTAATCATACTGTTGCACTGTACTGCATGAACTTTTTGAGAAATGCATACACAGTAGTGAGAATGTTAGGAATGTTTCTGAGAAAGTACCAGAGCAATTGAGAATACTAGAACTGAGGCTGAGTTTTTGTATTTTATATATTTCAAACTCCATTATATATTATCAGAATTGAAGGCTGACTTTATGTAGTAAAATTCAACTTCATACATTATTGGATGCCATAATATATGAAAGTTATAAAGACCTTAATACTAGCAGGGTTTGATCATTGGACAAACTTTCTTGATGTGAAAATAAAATGAAAATCATAGCCAAGAGAGAGAATCTGCAATTCTTACATGAACAAAACTTGTCTTATCTTTACTTTCAGATACATTTTTAGCAAGAAATTACTGTAACTTCCTTGCTCTTAAATAATTTGGTGGGGCCTACTAATTCATCAAATTGATTTATGTGCACCAGCTGTACCTCTATGGGGGAACATCCATAGCAACGAGCACCACACCAACACTAAAGGATGTCATCGAGTATGCAACAGAATGATTATAAAATACAGTATACATGCAAAATGAAATTAAAAACCAGAAAATGAAAGAATATCTTAAACACTTCAAATTAATTAGAACCAGCTGGAGATTTTGCCTTTAATTGAGTATTTTTAGTTAAGTGGGATGAATTGGTTTTCTAATTTGTAATAAATTGATAGATTTGTGTCTATAGGGATATGATGTCAACTTTAAAGAAACAATACATTTCAATATATTGTAAAATCGAATCACAATACTTAATATTTATATCAACAGCAATATGTCTGAATAATGCTTCACCATGACTGTGACAGCCAAGTCAGAGCTTTTCTTTCTTTTGCATTGTCTTGCTTTAAAGTCATTCCAGTGTGTGTTCAGACCAAAGTGTGTGTATATGTATTTATTTTCTTACTTATCTAATTATTTAATGTATGTATTTATTTATTTAAAGGGCTTCTGTAAAAAGCCTAATTCCCCCCTATTTCCCCTATCTAGCTGAGCACAGAATTGGCAATTAAGGTATAAAGTATTAGAGATAATAAGGATCAAAGAAAAATGATTATAGTCAGTGGAGTCACAGAGGGGTTCCTGCCAGCACTGGGTGATACCATCAGAAGGGATGAATCCCAATTGGCTGCCTGTAAGATTTTTATGCAATATTTTCAGGATGAAATCACCAAAGGGAACCCCAACCAGCTTGATGAAATGGCCAAATATCCACATGCCATTAATAGTGGTAATTACCTCTCTGTACTAAACAGCCTTGGTTACTACACTCGGTGACACCAAGCCTAGTGACGCCACTGATTTTGGCATCTGCATATTACAGCAAGAGGTGCTTTGGATTTTTAAATTTTACACTGCTGAACCAATTGGGCCAAATGAACTTAATGGTCCTTCTTTTATTTATTTATTTATTTATTTTATTAAAATAACCCTACAAATGTCTTACTAATTTCTTTCTTGATGACATGAGCTATTATTATGTAATGGGAAAGTGCTATGATAGGGTCAAAACTTTGAAATCAGAACTTCTTGTACAAACATTCATGTAATAGACATTTTCATCTGTCTCCCTGTTTGGACATCTAGGGAATCCTAATTAAAATGTCATCAAAGGGTAATGTTTCCAATATTTTCCAAAAAGCAAGGCTTTGAGTTATTTAATTTGGAAAACAATTTAATTTGGAAAACATTTTCAGTAGAATTAATTAAATCTGAGGCCTGGTCCCTGTCTGTGTGTAGTTTATATATCCTCGCCATGTTTTTTTCCTTGGATACTCTGCTTATGTTCCCATGGATTACTGGTAAGTGTACTAAACTAACTGACATGTCTAAATAGGCCCCTTGTGGCTGTGGACATGAGCCTGAATGGAGTGGAGAGGCTCTGCTGTAACACTAAACTTTGATTAAGTGAGTTTAGGCAATGGACGTCTGTAGTGAAATGTCATCTTAATTTGATTTAAAGGCTCAAATTAAGACACATCATGTCAGTCTTTTTCACATTGAATAAGATTTTGCAGAAAAAATATTTAAATTAAAAATAAATTGATAATTTGTAGGAAAAAAATAATTCAAAAACCTTTCAAAACCCTATTTTCACATCATCATATTGGAGAATCTTAGTCAGTTTAGGTTTAACATAACAAATCATGTTCTAAGGCTGTATGTTTTCACCTTACCTCAACTGAAGTGATTTTGATTATCAAATAAACTCAGCAGTTCCTGTAACCCAGCCACAGGGAACGCACAAACCAGTGTGTTTCTTCATGCTGGTCCCAAACCCAGATAAATGGGGATGGTTACATCAGGAAGGGCATGCGGTGTAAAATTTTGCCAAATCAATATGCAGACAGCAATACAAATTTCCATACCGGATTGGTCGAGGCTCGGGTTAACAACGACCACCACCAGTACTGTTAACCAACAAGGTGCTGGTGGTAAGTTGGACTACTGTTGGCCAAAGAAAAGGTGGGAGACGTGTAGTAATGATTATGAAGCTGGAAATTGGAGGTGTGCTGATGAATGTTGTTAGTGCATATGCCCCGGCAAGTTGGGTGTGCGATGAATGAGAATGAAGATTTCTGGAGTGAGTTGGATGAAATGATGAACAGTGTACCCAAGAGACAGAAAGTGGTGATTGGAGCGGATTTCAATGGACATGTTGGCGAAGGGAACAGAGGAGATAAGGAAGTGATGGGTCGGTATGGTGTCAAGGAGAAGAATGAAGAAGGTCAGATGATAGTGAATTTTGCAAAAAGGATGGACATGGCTATGGTGAATACGTATTTTAAAAAGAGAGAGGAACATTGGGTGACGTAAAAGAGTGGAGAAAGATGCACAGAGGTAGATTACATCCTATGCAGAAGAGTCAATCTGAAGGAGATTGAAGACTGCAAAGTGGTGGCAGGGGAGAGTGTAGTTAGACAGCATATGATGGTAGTCTTTAGGATGACATTGGAGATCAAGAAGAGGAGGAGAGCGAGGGCAGAGACAAGGATCAAATGGTGGAAGTTGAAAAGGAAGACTGCAAGGCTGAGTTTAAGGAAGAGGTGAGACAGGCACTGGGTGGCAGTGAAGAATTACCAGACAGCTGGGCAACTACAGCAGATGTAGTAAGGGTGATGCCATGGATGGTCCTTGGTGTGACATCTGGACAGAGGAAGGAGGAAAAGGAAATTTGGTGGTGGAATGAGGAAGTACAGGAGAGTATACAGAGGAAGAGGATGGCAAAGAAGAAGTGGGATAGTCAGAAAGATGCAGAAAGTAGACAAGAGCATAAGGAGATAAGGCACAAGGTGAAGAGAGAGGTGTTAAAGGCTAAAGAAAAGGCATATGATGAGTTGTATGAGAGGTTGAACAATAAGGAGAGAGAAAAGGACCTGTACTGATTGGCTAGACAGAGGGAGTGAGCTGAGAAAGATGTGCAGCAGGTTGGGGTCATAAAGGATAAAGATGGAAACATACTCACAAGCGAGGAGGATGTGTTGAGAAGATGGAAAGAGTACTTCGAGAAGCTGATAAATGAAGAGAACGATAGAGAGAGAAGGTTGGATGATGTGGAGATAGTGAATCAGGAAGTGCAACAGATTAGCAAGGAGGAAGTAAGGACAGCTATGAAGAGGATGAAGAATGGAAAGACCGTTGGTCCAAATGACATACCTGTGGAGGCATGGAGGTGTTTAGGAGAGATGGCAGTGGAGTTTTTAACTAGATTGTTTAATATAATCTTGGAAAGTGAGAGGATGCCTGAGGAGTGGAGAAGATGTGTACTGGTGCCGATATTTAAGAATAAGGGGGATGTGCAGAGCTGTGGTAACTACAGGGGGATAAAATTGATGAGCCACATCATGAAGTTATGGTAAAGAGTAGTGGAAGCTAGATTAAGAAGGGAGGTGATGATTAGTGAGCAGCATTATGGTTTCATGCCAAGAAAGAGTACCACAGATGCAATGTTTTCTCTGAGGGTGTTGATGGAGAAGTATAGAGAAGGCCAGAAAGAGTTGCATTGTGTATTTGTGGACCTGGAGAAAGTATATGACAGGGTGCTTCGAGAAGAGCTGTGGTATTGTATGAGGAAGTCTGGAGTGGCAAAGAAGTACGTAAGAGTTGTACAGGATATGTACAAGGGAAGTATGACAGTGGTGAGGTCTGCAGTAAGAGTGACAGATGCATTCAAGTTGGAGGTGGGATTACATCAGGGATCGGCTCTGAGCCCCTTCTTATTTGCAATGGTGATGTACAGGTTGACAGATGAGATTAGACAGGAGTCCCTGTGGACTATGATGTTTGCTGATTACATTGTGATCTGTAGCGATAGTAGGAAGCAGGTTGAGGAGACCCTGAAGAGGTGGAGATATGCTCTAGAGAGGAGAGGAATGAAAGTCAGTAGGAACAAGACAGAATACATGTGTGTGAATGAGAGGAAGGTCAGTAGAATGGTGAGGATACAGGGAGTAGAGTTGGCAAAGGTGGATGACTTTTAATACAATCAGCAGTACAGAGTAACGGGGATTGTGGAAGAGAGGTGAAAAAACGAGTGCAGGCAGGGTGGAATGGGTGGAGAAGAGTGTCAGGAGTAATTTGTGACAGACGGTAAACAGCAAGAGTGAAAGGGAAGAGCTACAGGATGGTAGTGTGGCTTTGTTATATGGGTTGGAGACGGTGGCACTGACCAGAAAGCAGGAGACAGAGCTGGAGGTGGCAGAGTTAAAGATGCTAAGATTTGCACTGGGTGTGATGAGGATGGACAAGTTTAGAAATGGGTACATTAGAGGGTCAGCTCAGGTTGGACGGTTGGGAGACAAATTCAGAGAGGAGAGATTGTGCTGCTTTGGACATGTGCAGAGGAGAGATGCTAGGTATATTGGGAAAAGGATGTTAAAGATAGAGCTGCCAGGCAAGAGGAAAAGAGGAAAGCCTAAGATAAGGTTTATGGATGTGGTGAGAGAAGACATGAAGGTTATGGGTATAACGGAACAAGATATAGAGGACAGGAAGATATGGAACAAGATAATCCATTGTGGCAACCCCAATGGGAGCAGCCAAAAGAAGAAGAAGAAACTCAGTAGTTCCTGTAGAACTTCTCTGAAGGTTCCTTAGTTGCATAGTGTAGATAAGGCCATATACCAAAGCATGTCATCATTGAAGTTCAGTGTTTGTTGTAAATGATAATGAGTATAGTATGCTGGCTGAATACTTTAATAGTTGACGAATGATCTTTTTTATAACAATTTGGAATGTGTGGATGTGAAGAAGAGGTGAACCCCAAAATGCAACAGCCTGAAGGACACGATGATCAGATTGTAGTATGGAAGCCATTGTGATGGGAAATGTGTGCATAGAGGAATACTGGGATTTGGAGTAATTTGAGTCAGGTTCCCTTTATTCTGAATTTCTCATTTTGTGGTCCTTTTGTAGTCTTTCTCTCTCTTAGTTTTCTCCTCCTATTATGGATTTGATGGATAATTTCATTATTGCCTTATCCCAAAAATTGTAATTGTGTAAGCTCTTTATTTCATGTTAAAAAAATTAGACTGCTTAGTGCTTCGTGTTTGAAGGTTGATAAATTTAATGAAAGTTTTCTGTAACCTGTTTGCCTCTTCTTTGGTGTTCCTAGTGTAAATATGTTTACAGCCCATAAGGGACTAACAAATAATCAATTTCTCAACACATTATGTATTTAATGAAACATTGTGAAGACTATCATTAAAAAGTGGAGGAACTACTGCACCACCAGGACATTGCAAAGTTCAGAAAGCCACTCCAAAAATTAATGACTGTTTGTTATCATTTTATAGTCTTAAATTAAGGTAGTACACTATTACATATGATAACTTTAACCTTAATTTCCAATATTGCCAGGAGTTATGGCTATGAAGCCTATTGTCTATCTATCTATCTATCTATCTATCTATCTATCTATCTATCTATCTATCTATCTATCTATCTATCTATCTATCTATCTATCTATTGTTGTATTGACACTTAAAACTGTGGGAATAAAAAGGATAAATCAGAAATAGCTTGCTCCCTTTCTCTCCTCTGCCAGACTCCCTACCCCCCAATTTGCCTCCCAAAGTTAGGCTACACCTCACTTCATGAAGTCCCAGTCCTAGAGACATGGCATGTCCAAAACAAAACAAGCCCCGAAGCAGCATTGTAGAAGGAATAAAGTAGAGATATCTATTGGTAATACAATTCATGACTAGACAAAGACAAAGATCATCAGAAAGGTCAAAGATGCCAACAGCATCCTTCAAAGAACTAATGGAATTTATGGCAGTAGCTGGTCAATTTCCCCATGTGTGATATGTTTCAAATACAGTAGAAACCATTTGTTGTAAGGAAGAGCTTACAACATCTAAACCTGGAGTTCTTAACCTGAGGTCCATGCACCTGGTGGGTTTTAGGGGGTCTGTGAGGTTCAGATTAAAATTAACATTTATGTTCACATATACAGCCCGGTACTGTTGACTTAGAGTAGATGTAGTAGTAGTAGTAGTAACGGCAGTAGAAAATGTAGTAGTTGTAGATCTGTTTTAATTTGTACAAGATGATTGTATTTCATATTATAATGAGTGGCCATTACTTTTTGCATAAACAGGAGTGTTTTTTTAGATTGTTTCATTTAAAGTTTAATAATACTTTGTGTATGTCATATATGTATGAGATAATCAAATCTCGATAAATAAAGTACATTATATTCATTGCATGCAAAGTTGTGTTTATGTGAATATTTCTGAGAAAGGTTGTCCACAGCTTTCATCAGATTCTTAAAGGAGTCAATTAAGAATCAATGCATCTAAACCTTTAAAAATTTTGAAGAAAGAAGAACTCAGTCTCCTAAAACTATTGTATATGGAAAAATTTCTAATTACAATATGTAATGAGACTAGAGGCAGACCATGTTGGCTTTAATTACAAAGGATTTTTGGCCCAAATTCAAGCACAGTTCATTACCCAAAAAATATAAACCCTGCTGTCATCTTGTTGCAGAGCGTCTCCTGTTTAGTGAGGCAGTGGGTCTGGACTAATTGAGAGGAAAATGAAAACTCCAAATATAAGGATATCCTTACACACAACATGCTGCCCTCTACCAGAAAGCTGACATTTCACAAGAAATGTTTTCTGTTTTCAGGACAGGGATGATCCACAACAAACGATCAACTAAACTAAGAAATGGCTTAAAAGGGAAGGCCAAAGTTCTATAATGTCTTAGTGAGAAACCAAACCTCAGTTCAATAGAAAATCTATATTGAGAGGGCTGTGCATGGGAGATCTCACCAAAACCAGAGTGAGTTTATACTCTTTTGCAAACAAGAGGATGATTAAATTGTAAAATTCAAGTGTGATAAGTTGATTAAAACATATGCAAGCTGTTTTAGTGTTTTAATCAAAAGCAAAGGTGCTTTCATGAAATATTTAGTGTGTACACTTAAGTACCAAGACAATGAAGATTTTTTATCATTTTTATTTATTCTTCTTGTTTTTCTATCAGACTCTTCATTTGAATATTTTGGTTTAATAAACATATTAAAGAAGAAACGGATCAGACATGATCTGAGTTGCATTAGGTTTCCTAGAGCAAGGACAGTTTTATTATTTTCACTGAGCATACAGACTTCTGATACCAACTACGCATAAAGAAGGGACTGGAGTTGTGAAATAAAACTGACCGCTAGATGGCAGAATAACACTAACTTGCCCCAAAGTCTTCGCGTTTTCATGCAAGCTGAGTGTCATTTTTGTTTGCCTCTCTGCTTGTAGCGGTGCCACAGCTTTCTCAAACATGCTAATCCAATTCATCGGGCGCAAGTTAAGACTTGGCTTATGGCTGCAGGGTCCACACATGCACACAAGTAGGGAATCGGCTAATAACCTAACATGCACGTCTTTATTATTGCGGTAACAGTAACGACGTACTGCCTTCACTTTTATCTCTTGGCAAACTTAAACTTGTTAAATATGGGTATGAACGTGAATGAATGAGATGCCTCTTAGGTTCTTATTTAATTATTGTGAGAGAGCAGCTGCTCTAAGGTCATGTTTTACTTATATTTTGGCTACTGTTAACATTAATAAATGCCATCCATCCATACTTTTAAACTGCTCATCCTGCACATATTTATGAGACGGAGTCTTGCTCTGCAGCAAGGGAGGAATCTGATCCACGACTGGACACGATGAAGCACACACACCAGGGGACATTACGGATGTGTCAATGTACCTCAAGCCGTGTGCTTGGACTTTGAGAAGAAACCGGAGCCCGTGATGAAGCCCAAGCGAATTCCAAGAAGCTTGAAAACTTTGTGCTGTCCTACTGGTAATGCAAGGAGAGCTCAAAGCCTACGAGGTGTCATCTTGCGCTCCCAATTCTGTCCATATGTGTCATGCAAGTATTGATGATTATCATTTGTGAGAATATCACGATCTTTGTATGGGGAGACATTCACATTGGCCTTTTAAAATAGAAACAATGTTCAGGGTGGCTACTAATTAAAATGCATTACAAACTTCAAACATAGATATAGAATACTGGGTTTGAACCAGTGCAATACTGAGGGGGAATGTTCTCTTCGTGTTCACATGATTTTTCTTCTCACATTCCCAACGATATGGAGGTTGGATTAATTTGCCACTCCATACTGGCCATTGTGCAGATACTATATCAGATACTATATGTGTGCATGGGCACTGCTTATGCCCTATCCAGGGCTATTTCCTGACATTCCACAGAGATATGGCACCTCCTGACCCCACCTCTGAATTTAATTATTTGGTTTTGAAGATGAGATGAGAAATTCTATAGTGGGGACTCAAATAAAACAAGCATGCCATGAAAAAGAAACGGCCAATTAATCATCTGAGGTCTGGTTGTTCTGTGGCTAGGACAGTTGGAGTCTGGTCTTGAGTCCAAATCCTGGAAGCCAGCCTGAGTTGCATGTGCTTCTTCCCATTCTTCTTGAACATTCTAATATTTTCCCATATATTTCTGGACACCTACCTCCATATTAAGGTTGGATCTCAAGAGAACTGCATATTATATCGTATTCAGGTACTTAACTTTTGTTAGCGGCACGGTGGCAGACCCTCTCAGTAAGGAGACCTTGTGTTTGTGTCCCAAGTCCTATGTGTGTGGAGTTTGCATCTTCATGTCTGCATGGGCTTCCTCCAGGTGCTCTAGTTTCCTCTGACGGTCTAAAGACATGCAGGTTAGACAGACTGGAGACACTAAATTTGGGCCTAGTGGATGTTATTTGTGTGTATGTGTGAGCGTGCTCACCCCGCGATGGACTGCCTTCCTGGCCATGAGTCTGTTCCTCGTTTGCACCCTATTCTTGCTATGAGAGTCTCTAAGCCCCCGCAACCTGATTAGGACTAAGCAGGCTTAGAAAATGGTATGGTATGCAATTATTATTAGCTGAAGTTGGGAAATTTCTCTTTCAAAATCCCCTAAAGCGAAATGTCATGTTTAAGAAACCACTTTAATGACATCCAGTAATCTTCATGGAAAAATATGTCCATTGGAACACAGGAAAAGGTTAAAATTTGTGTGGAGAATAGAGGGAAACATACAATTTCGAAAGAATTAGCATGCATAGTGAACCTTGTGGCTTTGTGACCTATTATAAAGTAAAGCAATTCTTAACAGTGAAAAGTAAAGAAGTAAAATGAGTTCAGAATCTGCACAGAAGAGACACGTCTCCTGGAAGTCAACTGGACAAACAGCGGGTTCGTGTAATTATGAAAGCCAACGATCAGCAGATCTACTTTCTCTAAATAACATCTCCTGAGAGAAAGAGACACATGAGCCATGAACTTATAAATTACAGAAACTGACAAGTGAGATAAATGTGATTGCTACTTAAAGAAAATGTGGCAGAGACAGGAAATTTTGCGTTTGAGGAATTTCAGACATTTTGCTGCTAAATCAGCAGTCTTGAAAATCAGCAACAATTTTCCTAAGGGCATTGAAAACAATTAAGTGCAGAAACAATAACTGTAAGAGGATTATGTCACCTCAACCCAAAAGTTGCATTCCAGCTTACCATAACACTTAATTCAGGCCAAAGCTCAAATTCAAGCACACAGTACGCCCAAGCACCACTCTTTCATCCTGCTGTTCTTTATCAGTGTGTTTTTGGGGTTGAGGCACTAGGGCTGGTGGTTTCATGGAGTGTGGTGGTATCACTGCAGTTCCCACTGTGACTCTGTCATACTACATACGTAGCTGTGTGCATGTGAACAGTTGAGTACACTAAAAAGAGAACATTGCAGATTATGTACTTTGAAATGATGGTGGGAAGATAGAAAACGGCTACAATGCACGCCATTGACCATTCATGAGAGATGCGTTGGTTCCAAAAATGTGACGCAGATCTTGAAAGCAACATACTGAAACAATGATGATCTTACAATAAAAAAAGCCTTTTTAATCAAATTTAAGGATGTCTCAGGCACAAAAAGTTCATTTCATTAAAGTATTGTGACTACTCAGGGAACTCTGCCAACAAAAACACAAGTCTCAGAATAAATTTTCCATTCCTAACAAGTGTGAGGCTTTTATGAACTCAGACACTCCGTAATATTCACAGTATCAGCCTTTTCTACTTTGGTTTATCCTCTTTCCCAGTTACTAGAGTTGTGTCTGTACAAAATGTCTCCCTCTTGGGCTGTTCAAACCAGCGTCTTGTAGGTTGTTTCCTGTATAGCACAGTAGGGTCTCATCTTTCATATTTTGGCCAGCCATAGGTGGAGCCTGCAGCCTGAACTGACCTTCTCTGTTCTAGTCCCTCCTTTACAGTGACCTTTGGTCATGGGACCAGAAGGGGCAGCAACCCAATGCCAGGTCTTGACCTCACTAGGCTTGACACATTGCATGGAACTTCCAATTCCCCTTTTCTGTGGGTCCTTCTTTAGATACATGTGCTCCTCTCTTGTAAAGACAGATGAGCACACATCCAGGCTCTTTCAGTTCTTTGTCCTTACCCCATAGTTTTTATTAAGTTCGCAGCTTGGAATACATAGCAAGTCAGAGCAAATTAAAACATTATCTATCTATCTATCTATCTATCTATCTATCTATCTATCTATCTATCTATCTATCTATCTATCTATCTATCTATCTATCTATCTATCTATCTATCTATCTATCTGTTGTGACAAAACCACTCTGTTGGCGTTGAACTGACACAGGCTGACAACAGAGGCATGTAAAAATTAAACAAAACGATTTTATTTTCTTCAGCCATGGGGCATGTCTTCCCCATGTCCCACAGGCAATACACAATCCCCAAAATACACAAAAGAAAAACACCAACACACACTCTTATTCCTCCACTCCTCCCAGGCAGCTTAGTCCTCCTCCTCCCGACTCTGGTGCCTCGAGTAGTGGCTGCAGGCTCCTCTTATAGCCCACCCAGAAGTGCTTCAGGTGATAATTAACCTAATTCAGGCTGCACTTCCGGGTGTGGCTGCATTACAGCCCACACAGACTCAGAAAGCCATGCAGCTTCCCCTGGCGGTGACCATGGAGATCAACAGGGATTAGCTCTGGTGTTCCAGAATTGTGGCCAGAGGGCTGCCACCAAGTGTTCTGGGGGAAGAAATAAGCCTCCCATGGCTGCTCCCCTGGATTCAGTGCCAAAGGGGCATCCCAGCCAGGCGTGAGTCCCAGGCGTCCGCCACAATGTATATACAATATGTATGTCCTGGGTCACATCTCTCTGTTACCGGTGACAATAATACTACTACTATTACTACTACTACTAGTGCCATTTCTTATTTCAAAGGGAAGGTGTTTGTTAAAGGGCAGAAGTGAAAGGATTATCATACAGATTATTGCAGGACAGCTTTAAAGCTGTAATCCTGACGTCAGAGGATTAGTGCCAATCAAAATGTGTGCACACTGCCCTGGCCAATCATCTCAGAAGTCCAAAGCTAAGGTAATGAGAATAAGTTACCAGGTAAGATGTACAAATTAAACAGTAGGAAAAGTAGAAGAAATTTATTTTTAAAATGCTCAAAGAATGAGAGATCCTCTATCATGGCATGCCAGTCACATACATGAAGGGGTTGCAGCACGGGTACAACTACTTGGTCAGCAATGGTGGCTCTAATTAGAGGTAGAAATCATGAAACTGTCTGCATCCATACCATCAAAGTCAGTCAGTCATTGTCCAACCCATTTAGTCCTGAACAGGCTTGTTGGAAGTGCGGCTGGGGCCTATCTCAGCTAGCCCAGGCCTCAAGGCAGGAACAAACCCTGAAGAGAGTGTCAGTCCATCGCAGGGTGAACACACACACCAAACACACATTAGGGCCAATTTAGTATCGCCAATCCTCCTAACCTGCATGTCTTTGTACTGTGGTATCTGTCTATACTTTTTGAGACATGGTTAAAAGCATGGATGGGAAACACAAATGTAGGTTTAAGAAATGAACCAATTGGAAACAAAAAAAAGCAAGTTTGGAGAAATCAAGGACTGAATGGATGGATCATTAAGAAGGTCCATGGAACGTCCTGTGATTGTTGTCTCATAATTGTTTGCTGAGCCACTGTGGTTATTTGCACAGGTCAAATCACAAGACATCCTTCGGAGCCACTAGTGGAAGCTATGAGATGCAACTTCTTTCAATAGTTGTTTTGGAATGACAACAGCATCTGGGCACTTTTTCTTTTTGTGGTAGAAAATAATAAGGTTAACAATCACTCTTTGAGAGAATTGTCCAGAATTGCAGCAAAGAGACAATGTAGCAAGAGCTAACATAAAGACGTAGGTCACTGAGACAGCAACATATGATGAACAGAGTAGAGAAATGTGTATGTGCAACTTTCTACAATCATTTTATCTTTTTCCAGCTAGCTGCACAACTGTAATCCATATGTTTTGTCTGCTTGGCTCCATTTTAAATAGCCTACATGTAGTTCCTACTTGTCTGTGTTTGGTCTTAATTTTGTTTTACCTAATACGTATTTTGCATCCTTCCCTCCACAGATACCTGAAAACATGCAATAAATACTGTATAGAAAATGAAAAAACTGAAGAATGAAAGAATTACAGTCCAGGTTGTGATTGTTTCATGGAGAAAGTGATAGAATTAAAAAGTACTGAGACTGAACTGGTGTACAAGATAAGCCTCTAGCAGATCACATGAAATACAAGTGAACAGTTCAGTCCCACCAGTGGTCCTATGGGTCGTCCAATACAGTAAGCTTTAGAGGCACCAGTCACATACCAATCAAAGCCCCTTCTGCCCTCACTCATCCTGCTGTGTAGACATCTTAAAAGGAGCAGACTAAATATGTATTGGACACCCTACGTTTTATACAACAATTCCTCCACACAAAATTAAGAAACTGTTTACGAAAATTTCCATGTTAACAAATTTTTGTGCATCTTTCCCATGATATTTTATGTTAGCCCTTGTCACTTTATTACCACTCATACATGTAATGACTCCAACTTGCTACAATCAAGTCTCAGCTTTCACAGGTTGGCTGTTTGCTATTTTGGATCTACGTAACTAATGCCACAGTTAGCTTCCATTGGCACCCTTAGTTGTCATTTAAGTCCTGGTGCTCAACAAGTGACTAAAGTTCAACTGATATTATTAGGTTTACATTTCAGTTTTAGAATCTTGTGCACTTAGAACTGACTAGGCAGCATTTTGACTAACTTCTCAGCACTTACTATGTGTGTGTATGACCATGTTGGTGTGTTCATATGTCAGGACTCAGTGTGTGGTCACCACAAACTTATATTCCAACAGCTATGCTGTGAACCAAATAAGAAACAAAGAAGAAGATAAGGTGCTGGGGCCTCATGTATAACGCCGTGCATAGAACTCACACTATAACATGCCGTAAGCACAAAAGCAGGAATGTGCGTACGCACAGAAAAATCCAGATGCAGGAATCTGTGCGCACGCAAACTTTCACGTTCTTCCACTACATAAATCCCGATCAGCGTGAAAAGTAACACACGTGCACGCGCCTTCTGTCCCGCCCCAACTCCTCCCAGAATTACGCCTCTTTGAATATGCAAATCGATATAAATAACCTTCTGTGAAAAGACAATGGGAAAAGCACGGGGGAAAATATAAGAATTTCAGCGAATACCAAGTGGAGGCAAAGGAAAAACATACTATTTGTTGGTTTAAACAGTGGTATAATCAACAAAAGAAAGTTGATCGAGTGACAGAGTGTTGGACAAACTCGAAAGCTCAAGTTCACAAAGTCGCACAGTGCCCGAAATAAAAAAGAAGTCACATATCAAAGTCGGCGTGAAAAGGTGACTCATAGCCCACCGTCTGAGTGTCATATGAAAACTTATTAGGGTACAGAGAAAAAAAATAGGCACACAGAGGGAAAAAAGCACGAAATGTCAACTTTAATCTCGTAGTTTATTTTGTCATTAAAGTAGAACATCATAAACTTCATCTTAAAATCGTTTATTTTACTAGTTTCTCAAGTAGCACGTTAAATGCTTTGTTCTGTATTAGATCTTCTATGTGCTCTATGTGTGTGAATCACAACGTGCTTCCATTCTTTCTCTTTCTCCGACAGGACACAGAATCCATTGCATTCGTGATATTACAGCTCTCTGAATAATTAAAATACTGAGATGTATGCGTGATATCTGTTTCATGATGATAGGAATGAAAGCATGTTATTAAACATGGGAACACGGTGGCGCAGTGATTGTTCATATCTCACGCAAGAGGCTTGCTGCGCCATGTGCGACCTTCAATGAAATAATTTATTACAGAAGTACTGTCATCTTTCAAACGTACTAACCTCCAATTCCTGTCCTTACTTTTCTTTCTCCAAATACCCAATCGCCACACAATCAGCTCTGTAATAGACGTTAAGCCATCTGTAAGCTTAGAACGCCAATTCTTCAAAACTTTTAAGGAACATTGAAATATCTTCGTAGTACATGTTTAATTAATCTATCCGTCTATCCTTCCAGTGTCACGTCAGCACCAGCAATAATACAGCGCAAGGCAGGAGCTATCCGTGAACTAGCTAGCGCTGCGGCACCGTGTCCTCACATGTTTAATTATTAACAATCTATATATATAATTCACTAAGCCAGAAGACAAGTAGCCGACCATGGAAAGCATGTGGATTCACTAAACCGCCGACAAGTAAGACGCCAATGGCGCACGCAGGAAGGAGCCACGCCCACCAACTCTGAGACCATTGGATACGACGAAAGAATCACAGAGCCACGCCCACCAACTCGGATGCTACGCCAAGGGAAACATGCCGTCATTTCTGTTTGTCTGTGCCACAGTACACTTGCAGCTCTGAGCCACGTTGACTTTTCATTAGTCAACCTCAGTGGAACCTTGGTTCACACAGAGGCAGCGCCAGAGAGAGACAGAGGCACACACAGGCAGCGCGATAGAGAGAGCCGCGCACACGCAGACAGCGCACACACACACACACACACACACAGAGGCAACGCCAGAGAGAGACAGAGGCACACACTGGCAGCGCAAGAGAAAGCTGCTCAATCCTTTAAAACTGAAGTTAAAACACAATGAAGGAAGCAGTCTTTAAAAACCAATAAGCCCTGTGCCTCGTTTTCATTAGCGTCTCACCTGCTTCAGGCCCTGCAACAGTCGAGACGCTCTCTCTGCAGCTGACCTTCTCTGTGCCTGACTCCACTACTGTCAGTCGCCTGATTAAAAATGGCCTTTTGAAGGGGAGCTATGGACCCGCTATACCACAGGAACACATTGCCTTCAAGCCTGCTCTCGCTCACTGTAACTTACCGGCTTGCTCTCTCTCTCCTCACTCGCTCACACACTACACAGGGGAGAAATGCCCGAAGCAGAGAGACAGAGGGGGTGGGGGCTCACGTACTGCTGAGAGAGAGAGAGAGGGGGGGGGGGCTGGGGAGGCTCACGTGCTGCTGAGAGAGAGAGGGGGGGCTGGGGGGGCTTGCGTGCTGCTGAGAGAGAGAGGGGGCTGGGAAGGCTCGCGTGCTGCTGAGAGAGGGGGAGGGGGCTCGCGTGCTGCTGAGAGAGAGAGGGGGGGCTGGGGAGGCTCACGTGCTGCTGAGAGAGATGGGGGGGCTGGGGAGGCTTGTGTGCTGCTGAGAGAGGGGGGGCTGGGGAGGCTCGCGTGCTCTGCTGAGAGAGGGGGAGGGGGCTCGCGTGCTGCTGAGAGAGAGAGGGGGGGGCTGGGGAGGCTCACGTGCTGCTGAGAGAGAGAGAGGGGAGGGCAGGCTCGCGTGCTGCTGAGAGAGGGGGGGGCTGGGGAGGCTCGTGTGCTGCTGAGAGAGAGAGGGGGGGCTGGGGAGGCTCGCGTGCTGCTGAGAGAGAGGGGGGGCTGGGGAGGCTTGCGTGCTGCTGAGAGAGGGGGCTCCCGTGCTGCTGAGAGAGAGAGAGAGAGGGGGCTCGCGTGCTGCTGAGAGAGGGGGGGGCTGGGGAGGCTCGTGTGCTGCTGAGAGAGAGAGGGGGGGCTGGGGAGGCTCGCGTGCTGCTGAGAGAGAGGGGGGGCTGGGGAGGCTCGCGTGCTGCTGAGAGAGAGAGAGGGGTGGGGAGGCTCGCGTGCTGCTGAGAGAGGGGGGGGCTGGGGAGGCTCGTGTGCTGCTGAGAGAGAGAGGGGGGCTGGGGAGGCTCGCGTGCTGCTGAGAGAGAGGGGGGGCGGGGGAGGCTCGCGTGCTGCTGAGAGAGAGAGAGGGGTGGGGAGGCTCGCGTGCTGCTGAGAGAGGGGGGGCTGGGGAGGCTCGTGTGCTGCTGAGAGAGAGAGGGGGGCTGGGGAGGCTCGCGTGCTGCTGAGAGAGAGGGGGGGCTGGGGAGGCTCGCGTGCTGCTGAGAGAGAGAGAGGGGTGGGGAGGCTCGCATGCTGCTGAGAGAGAGGGGGGGCTGGGGAGGCTCGCTTGCTGCTGAGAGAGAGGGGGGGGCTTGCGTGCTGCTGAGAGAGAGAGAGGTGGGGGTGGGGAGGCTCCCGTGCTGCTGAGAGAGAGAGGGGGGGAGGGACTGGGGAGGCTCGCGTGCTGCTGAGAGAGAGAGCCTGCGCATGCACTGCACATGCCATGCAGCTCAGCAGGGAGCCTGGGTGTTTATGTCAGTGTTATTCAATGTTTTTACTATTACACTGTGCATTATATGGTGTAATAATTAACTATATTTGTGCTTAAAAATCTTTAAAAAAATATATTTACATACAGTTCGTATGGTCTGGAATGGATTAATTGTATTTACATGCAATCCTATGGGGGAAATTGCTTCGGTTCACGACCAAATCGGTTTACGACCAGAGGTTTGGAATGAATTATGGTTGTGAACCGAGGTTCCACTGTATATTGAGTCTAGAAAACATGATCAGCAAGTCTTTGATAGGCTGCAACAAAATGATGAAAGAACGGGCACATTTTTTTCTCACAAGCTGGGTGGGTGTTAGTTAGTTAATTAGTTACTCGAAGGATTTCAAGATTTAATATGCACAAGCGGTAACACTGCAAAAGCAGCCCAAACCAGAAAAGACTGCTGGCAAAAAGTGGCTGACAAATTAAACGCGTGTGCATTGTACTTACTGAAAGCGGAGTTACGGATTTTGCAAATGTTAATTTTTTCCCTCTGCTTAAAAAACATTAAAAAAGCGGTGTGATTATGCGGCGTATACTACGCCGCGGGTTGGTATGCAGCATGTAAAACAGTTTGTCGCGGATAATTTGCCTTTTACTTTAATACGAAGACAATTTCCTGTTAGATTTGCCTTTGCGATGACAATTGATAAGGCACGGCCAAACTTTCAAAAAGATGTGCATGTATCTGCCAAAACCAGTTTTCAGTCACGGACAGTTGTATGTTGCTCTCTCCAGAGTTCCATCTTTTCATTCACTTACTGGTATGCCTGCAGGAACACGTGCAGCGAGCGAGAGAGAGCGAGCGACACACACACGCATACAGGCGCGGGAGAGAGAGAGCGCTGGACGCATAAGAATAATAATACTTCATTACATTGATATACCGGTGTTTTCAGTATTCAAAGCGCTATCCACACAGGGAGAAACCAGGAAGCGAACCCAAAATCTTCCACTGTCTCCTTACTGCAAAACAGCAGCACTACCATTGTGCTACAAGGCAGTTAACGAATGCACTGGCCTCGATTTTGTTTTCACTTCTGTTTACAGCGATCGGATCGTAGCGTGCATTGTTGCAATGTTACTTTTCTTGGTGGCTTATTACATTACGGATGTTTCACATGTTAATTTTTTTCCCTGTGCTTAAAAGACATTAAAAAAGTGTTTCTCAACTGTGACTCCGGAACAACTCAGTAAGCAAGCTATATTAAGCGTCAACAACGAAGACTCGCTGCACCTTAATGAGCAAGTGCTGAAACTTATCCCTACCGACGAAGTAACTTTCACCAGCGTGGCCTCCATCGTCACAGACGATCCCGCTTTCAGTCACGGACAATTGTATGTTGCTCTCTCCAGAGGTCCATCTTTTCATTCACTCACAGTGGTATCCACAAACCCACCCCATTTGGACAACTGTGTCGTTCAGCAAGTGTTCACCCATCAATACATAATTTTGCGGCGTATGTTACGCCGCGGGTTGGCTAGTATAGATTATTTAAATAAGGTTAAAGTTTTATCTGTATACTATAAGCAACATATTTTGCTGCATTTCATCTTAAAAATGATATCGTCATCATACGCGCTTTATAAAGTGGTGCAGGTTGTGCAATATTATAACTGTAGTGCAAGTTTACAGTGGGGTACCGGTAATTGAACTTATAAGTACAAACAGTTCTACAAGGAGCACTTGATGGACTGATTGAGTGCGTTTATAGTTCTTGGGATGAAACTGTTTCTGAAACGTGAGGTCCGTACAGGAATGGCTTTGACGCGTTTTGCCGTGGTTGAGGTAGTGTGTGCTTGAAACTGTATACCAATAATTCTCTTTCCGATCAGCTGCTGCTGTGATTCCCCAGTCAGATACAGTGATATAAATACTCCGAGTGGTGCAGTGAGAGTAATATGGAAAAAGATGATCCGCTGTGGCAACCCTTAACTGGAGCAGCTGAAAGAAAAAGAAGATGCAGTGAGCGTAACAGCGCTAAAGCAGTTATGGTATTTGTAATACTATGGCTATTCCCTGGACCATTATATTGCTACAGGTTAATTACAATCAGATGCATTACACTAATAAACAATATGCAGTTAATTTAAAAGTGTATTTATAAAGCCGTGTCAGGAATGTGGGTCTAAGAAAGAAAGGGTGATCACACAGGAACAGTAGCACTGCTTTGACGCTGGGTGCCGCCAGTCTGCAAAACCGAGCTGAGAAATTGCGTACGCCAAGGTATGATGTACCGTGGAAATGTGCGTGGCTTTATGCCAAGTTTAGGTTTTATACATCGCGATTTGAGCGTGGAAACGTTCGTACGCAACATTTCTGTGCGTACGCACCGTTTATACATGAGGCCCCTGGAGTTTTCAGCCACCATCCTCTTTAAGGAGATAAGGTAAGAAGTGCATTTATTGTTTTTAATCTTCTGACTTGATTCAAGTGAACATTGAGAAAAACTGAAACATGCACTTGCATGGATTGTACATTATTGAATTTAGCTAATCCACATTATAAGAGAGAAGTCAATCAATCTTCATTTTACACAGCACCATTCGTAGAGTACCCCATCACAAACATCTGCATATAGCAAACAAGGATACATTTCAAAATAACAAGTAAATGCATGGCCTTTCAAACCAAAGTCACAATTTTCAGCTAAAGAATATGAAGAAAGTAACAGAATAATAATATGGTGGAACAGATGAAGTCAACCACATATACATTTAGTTGTTCCAGTTTGGTTTGTGAGCCTATGACAGCAGTGAAAATGATGACCAGCAACTATGAAGCCGCTTCCTAAACTGCAAACCACACAAGTGGAAAAATGATTTTGGACTGACGAGGACCTGGCATGCTCGAGTGTTTTTCTTTCCCGATGTGCTTCTCCAGATTTCCTCAATTTCTGCATGGTGTTTCTTTCATTAAGGTCTATGTACAGTATATGAACTTATGAGTTCATGTTCAAGTTTTATTATACAGTTTAAAAAGAACAATAATGTTCTTGCTTGCTTATCTCCCAAAGACTAGTGACAGTAGCATAATACAGACAGTAGGTAATGAATAAGATAACATATATACATTATAAACATTAAACTTGCTAGTGCAATTGTCAATGCATACAGCAGATGAGTAGATCATGACCTGATGGTAAAACTGCTATCCATTTGTGCAACATTCCTTGTAGGGTCTTGGCCTCCATTGCTACAGAACAGCACTCAGAACTCTCTTGGGCCTTTCTCTCCCTCCTGATTACACCCAGTCTTTGCAGATCCACCTCCACATCATTGATCCATCTTTTTTTTTTTGGCCAGCCTGTCCTCCGCTGGTCCTCCAGCTTGCTGAGGCAGACTATCTTTACTACACATTCACCAGTTTTTCATGGCAAAAGCTCTACCCATCCTCAATGCTCTCATTTTTATTTTTTATGGTGACATCAGGCAGGTGGAAAAGTACGGAGCCCCTGAGGGGACATTGTGTAATTTTTTTTTTTCTGGGGATTTTTCTGCTGCCCATCAGATAGTAACAAGTGAGCACCAGATAATAACAAGTGAGCACCAGATAGTTTCAAGTGCACACCAGATACTTATAACCGCACAGTAACTAAAAAAGGGCTCCATACCTATACATAATTTCTGATGCATATTAGTTCTGTTTTATAGTTGCACTTAGAAAAAATGGAAATTGGAGACTTTATAGAAGTATACTTTCAGCTTGGTCTTTGTTTCCTTAAGAGGGATTAGCTCTCTGGAAATGTGTTCTTTTCAATTGCGGCATTTTGATTAACCTGAATTTAAATAATTATAAATAAGAAAGGTATTATTCCCACCCAGTATGCAATATGACGGTTACAAGATTACACGAGAAGTATAAAGGATAATCTAACTCTGTTTAATATCGGCTTACGCGGTATTACAGACGGGAAGCTTATGACAGACTCTATCAAGCAATGTGGGGGTCTTGACCAACACAGCCTGCCATCTTTCTTCGCCACGCTGAAAGGATTTTCACCGGATGGAAGACATAATCTTCCGCCCGGCAGCTTCAAAGTGTTGGCCGTAGGTCCATCCTTATATTCTGGTTGCTCCATGTGCAGGCTCCTTCTCTGGATCCAAACAAGGACAGGAAAGGACTCAAACCCCACCTTCAAAAATACAGGAATAGCACAATGCCTACATACAGTTCTCATGCTCCCAACAAGGAAAGAAGATAGTGTGCTGACAGAAGACAGAAATATACTAGTCTGTCTTTAGGCTGACTATTTAATTCTCCAGTTGTCTTTGGCTCTCTAGTCCTGTGCTTGGCTCGGCAATTCTAAATGCTGGTGCTGAGCCCCTGTGTACCATACTTGGTCTGTCTGTATGAATGAGTCCATAACAGTGGGCACAGAGAACAGTGACATTAAACTTAATAAAAAAAAACACATAGTATAACAGTCTTAAACACAAAGACATAGCGTTTGTTCTTGCAGTTTGTCATGGATACATTATCACTGAAAGGCATTTAAAACGTATATTGAAGTGTAAAGGCCTATTTCATCGTAAGGTCTATAGCAACATTGGGGATATACAGCAACAATTGCAAAGCTCACGTCAGCTTCATGGCTACCGATGGATGCACACAAAATATCAAAAAATGGTTTGCATGTGAAACAGGAAGATTTTCGTCTGATATTGAAAGCGCTAGATCCAAGAGGAGTTTGTTTTAGAAAAGCCACAAGACACCATTGATGTAACTATTTTGCAAGAGGACCAAACTATATATGGCATTTTGATATTTATGACAAACTTAAGCCATGTGGTATTTGTATAAATGGTTGTATTGATGGGTTTTCCAGAAATATTACTTGGTTAAATGCATTTACTACAAGCAGTAATCCAAAAGTTGTGGGAGGCTACTTTTATGGATGCTGTAGAAAGACTTAAAGGTTGTCCTACAATAGCCAAAGGAGATCTGGGCACTGAAAATGTTTACATTAGATAGATAGATAGATAGATAGATAGATAGATAGATAGATAGATAGATAGATAGATAGATAGATAGATAGATAGATAGATAGATAGATAGATAGATAGATAGATAGATAGATAGATAGATAGATAGATAGATAGATAGATAGATAGATAGATAGATAGATAGATAGATAGATAGATAGATAGATACTTTATTAATCCCAAGGGGAAATTCACATACTCCAGCAGCACCTAACTGATACAAAAAAACAATGTTAAATTAAAGATTGATAACAATGCAGGTAAAAACAGACAATATCTTTGTATAATGTTAAATGTTAACGTTTACCCCCCCGGGTGGAATTGAAGAGTCGCATAGCTTGGGGGAGGAACGATCTTCTCATTCTGTCAGTGGAGCAGGGCAGTGACAGCAGTCTGTCGCTGAAGCTGCTCCTCTGTCTGGAGATGACACTGTTTAGTGGTTGCAGTGGATTCTCCATAATTAATAGGAGCCTGCTAAGTGCCCGTCGCTCTACCACAGATTTCAAGCTGTCCAGCTCCATGCCAACAATAGAGCCTGCCTTCCTCACCAGTTTGTCCAGGCGTGAGGCATCCCTCTTCTTAATTCTGCCTCCCCAGCACACCACCGCGTAGAAGAGGGTGCTCGCCACAACTGTCTAATAGAACATCTGCAGCATCTTATTGCAGATGTTGAAGGACGCCAGACTTCTAAGGAAGTATAACCGGCTCTGTCCTTTCTTACACAGAGCATCAGTATTGGCAGTCCAGTCTAATTTATCATCCAGCTGCACTCCCAAGTATTTATAGGTCTGCACCATCTGCACACAGTCACCTGTGATGATCACGGGGTCCATGAGGGGTTTGGGCCTCCTAAAATCCACCACCAGCTCCTTGGTTTTGCTGGTGTTCAGTTGTAGGTGGTTTGAGTCGCACCATTGAACAAAGTCCTTGATTAGGTCCCTATACTCCTCCTCCTGCCCATTCCTGATGCAGCCCACGATAGCAGTTTTGTCAGCGAACTTTTGCACGTGGCAGGACTCCGAGTTGTATTGGAAGTCTGGCTGAACAGGACCAGAAGAAAGTACAGTCCCCTGTGGCGCTCCTGTGTTGCTGACCACAGACATGCAGTTCCCAAGACGCACATACTGAGGTCTGTCTTTAAGATAGTCCACGATCCATGCCACCAGGTATGAATCTACTCCCATCTCTGTCAGCTTGTCCCTAAGGAGCAGAGGTTGGATTGTGTTGAAGGCGCTAGAGAAGTCTAGAAACAATTCTTACAGCACCACTGCCTCTGTCCAAGTGAGAGAGGGATTGCTGTAGCATATAGATGATGGCATCCTCCGCTCCCACCTTCTCCTGATATGCAAACTGCAGAGGGTCGAGGGCATGTTGAACCTGTGGCCTCAGGTGGTGAAGCAGCAGCCTCTCCATGGTCTTCATCACACGTGACGTCAGAGCAACAGGCCAAAAGTCATTCAGCTCACTAGGACGTGATACCTTTGGGACTGGGGTGATGCAAGATGTTTTCCAAAGCCTCGGGACTCTCCCCTGTTCCAGGCTCAGGTTGAAGATGCGCTGTAGAGGACCCCCCAGCTCCGATGCACAGACCTTCAGCAGTCGTGGCGATACTCCATCTGGACCTGCTGCTTTGCTGGTACAAAGTCCCCTCAGCTCTCTGCTCACCTGCGCTGTTGTAATTGTGGGTGGGGATGTCTCTCCTATGCTGGTATCAGCAGAAGTATTGTGTGGAGGGTGCAGTACTCCGAGGTGAGAGTGAGAGTTGGTTAGGGTGGTCAAACCTGTTAAAGAAGTTGTTCATTTGGTTTGCTCTCTTCACGTCTCTCTCGATGGTGGCACCCCGCTTCAAGCTGCAGCCAGTGATGATCTTCATCCTATCCCACACTTCCTTCATGCTGTTATTCTGCAACTTCTGCTCCAGCTTTCTCCTGTACTGCTCCTTTGCCGCCTTGAGCTGGACTCTAAGTTCCTTCTGCACGCGCTTGAGCTCATGCTGATCACTGCCTTTAAAGGCCCTTTTCTTCTGGTTCAAAAGGCCCTTGATGTCACTTGTAATCCATGGCTTGTTGTTAGCATAGCAGCGTACAGTTCTTACTGGAACTACAATGTCCATACAGTAGTGCAGTCAACAACCTCCTCAATGTTCTCACTATGTGATCCCTGCAGGATATCCCAGTCTGTAGTTCCAAAGCATTCTCTCAGAGCCTTCTCTGCCTCAGGGGACCAATTCCTGAATGAGCATGTGGTTGTAGGTAGGACCCTCACTCTTGGTTTGTAGTGAGGCTGAAGCAGAACCAGGTTATGATCTGCTTTTCCAAGCGCAGGCAGCGGGGTGGCGCTGTATGCGTCTTTAACGTTTGCATACAGTAAATCAATAGTCTTATTTCCCCGGTTGTTACAGTCCACATACTGGGAGAAGGCAGGTAATGTTTTGTCCAGCGTCACATGGTTAAAGTCTCCAGCGATTAGCACAAGCGGCTTAGTGTGTTTGTAACTTAGCAACAGCAGAATGGATAATGTCACTCGCTGTCTCCACGTCTGCCCGAGGAGGGATGTAAACAATAACAACAATGACGTGTCCAAACTCTCTGGGCAAGTAATAGGGACGCAAACTTACGGCCAACAGTTTGATGTCCCTGCAGCAAGTGGAGACTTTGATGTTAACATGTCCAGAGTTACACCACCGTGTATTAACATAGTGAGCGAGTCCTCCTCCTTTGTGCTTCCCGCAGGTACTTGCATCTCTGTCCACTCTAACTGTGCTAAACCCGGGTAGCTCCACGTTAGCATCTGGGATGGTGGTAGTTAGCCACGTTTCGCATAAGCACAACAAACTGCATTCTCTGTAGGTTCTGACATTTTTCACCAGCGCAGCCAGTTCGTCGATCTTATTTGAGATTGAGTTTACATTTTCCAGAATCACAGAAGGCACCGAAGGCTTAAAACGCCACTTTCTCGCAAGCCGCTTCATTTTTAGCTTAGTGCCGGCTCTGCTGCCACGATACTGCCTTCTTACCTCGTCAGGTAAATAGGGAACCACACCGGCACTGGCATTTGTTCTCAGCACTCGAAGTTGAGTATTTGAATAGACGAGTCTCGGCGTGTAAAAATCCATGCCCACGCTGTAAAAGTAAGTGTGTCCAGGGAACGAATCCACATCAAATAAAGTGATAGGAGTGATCAATAAAAAAGAGAAAAATAAAAATAGAAAAATAAAGTCGTACATGGAGCTGCTGAAAAGGCTGCCACTCTTGGCGGCGCCTGAGTCAATGCCAACCATTAGGGATTTTCAAAGGTTTTTCCGTTGTGACATAAATGTCCAAAGTGCCATAGACAGCTACTTGGACAGAGCTAGGACTGCCAATCAATGAAAAGAAAGTCTGTGGGGACTTCTAAGGAGGGAGTCAACGGATTTCTTCATGTCTTTGTTCTCTGTGTGGTGCCCGGCGGGCGTCCATGCCCGGCCGGGACGCCTAGGAGGAATGGAGGAGGGCTTGTGCCTCCTCCAAGACACGAGGGGGCGTCCTCCCTGGTGGCTTTGGGGACCACGGGTACGGAGCTTGGAAGCTCAGCCCTGTAGGGGCCCGTGGTCTCCGCCAGGGGGTGCCCCAATGCCTTGGGAGTGTTGGCCCTCAGTACTTCCGCCACACCGGGAAGTACTGGGGGGAAGAGACTTGAGGGCACCCGGTGGACTTCCGGCTTCACCTTGGGAGCTTCCGCCACACAGGAGTGTGGCTACGGAGGCCCTGACGATGCACCTGGAGCCCATCCGGGGCACATAAATGGGGCCGCCTCCCTCCAGTCAAGGCGAGAGTCGGGAGGAAGAAGACGAAGCGAGTTGGAGAGGAGTGGAGGCAGACCAAAGAGACTGAGAAAGGCATTGTTGTGTGGCCAGGACTTGAAGGGGTGATTGGTGCTTCGGCACTGGGTTTTGTGCACTTTACTGTGAATAGTATGTATAATAAACGTGTGGTGGACTTTAATATGGTGTCCGTCTGTCTGTGTCCGGGCAGCGTATCACAGCTGATTTGAAGGACAATGGCATGTTTGATGGATGCTTTCTGGATAAAAGTAAAAAGGGAAGTCAAGCTAAAGTTAGAAAATGGGATTTATTAGAAAATGGAGTGAAATTTAACAATACTGATAAAGCGATTTCTCAATGTAGTCTCCACCCTTCTCAATGCACTTGCACTACCTGCCTTGAAGTGCCGGGATTCCAGCAGAATCCAGACAAGCCTTGGTGTTCTTAGCAATGTGTGGGTGGGCATTGTCTTGCAGCAAAAAGGCTCCTTGAGACAACAGTCGCTGCCCCTTGGATCGAATAGCAGGCTTCACATTGGTCTCCAGCAAGTCACGATAACTTGCACTAGTGATTGGAGTACCCCTTGGCATGTAGTGTTCCACAATAACTCGGGTGCACGAGTGGTCGCAAGGACAAAACAAAACCTTTTATTCTGCTGGAATAAATTGGCAGTGCTGGCTCTGTCCAAGTAGCTGTCTATAGCACTTTGGACATTTATGTCACAGTGGAGAAACCTTTGAAAATTTCTAATGTAAACATTTTCAGTACCCAGATCTCCTCTGGCTATTTTATGACAACCTCCGAGTTTTTCTACAGCTTCCACAAAGTAGCCTTCAACTATTTTTGGATTACCGCTTGTAGTAAATGCGTTTAACCAAATAATATTTCTGGAAAACCCATCTAGTGCCTTCAATATCAGACGAAAATCTTCCTTCTTCACATGCAAACCATTTTTTTGATATTCTGTGTGCTTCCATCGGTAGCCATGAAGCTGACCTGAGCTTTGCAATTGTTGCTGTATAACCACAATAATTTCCCCAATGTTGCTATAGACCTTACGTCAAAATAGACCTTTAGACTTCAATATATGTTTTAAATGCCTTTCAGTGATAATGTATCCATGACAAACTGCAAGAACAAACGCTATGTCTTTATGTTTAAGACCAAGCTGAAAGTATACTTCTATAAAGTCTCCAATTTCCATTTTTCCTAAGTGCAACTATAAAACAGAACTAATATGCATCAAAAATTATGTATAGGTATGGATCCCTTTTTCAGTTACTGTGTGGTTGAAAGTATCTGGTGCGCAGCAGAAAAATCCCCAGAAAAAAAAAATTACACAATGTCCCCTAAGGGGCTCCTTAGAAAAGAGCCTCAAGCTTCTTATTTGTCCTTACATGCCTGTCACTGTTTTCCTCAATATTTTCTGCTCCATCGTAAGAGAAGGTTTCAGCTCAATATATAAAAATTGATTTTACTTTAGACCTATAAATACAGATTTTGACACTTCTGCAGGGACTTGATGGTCTGAACAGTTTTTGGAAGGTGAAATAGCACTTGTTTGAGATTCTGGCTTTGACCCTGTCCTTCTCAGTGAGGATTAAACCTGGGCATCTCAACTCATTGATATTTTCAGATTTCTTGTTGGCGCACACCTTGTTGGAAACACACCATACCACATATGTAATGCTTACTTTTCTTCTAATTAATGATTAGTCTTGCCCTTTGGGATTCTTCTTCTTCCAGCTTAAGGAATTCATCAGTTACAGATTTCAGTATACAGCTCATCAGGTCCACATCACTGGCATATACCAGTGAATGGATTGTTCTGTCAAAGATTTTCAAACCATTTTTGACTTTTATATTTCTGATGTCTCATTCTAGGAATATGTTGACACATTTCTCTTGCCAGTGAGGTACATTTGCTTAGATCTCTACTGATTTTAGATTTATAGGTTACTGTGTTGTGGATCTTCATCCTTTACTTTCACATCACACAATGTCGTTTTCAATAGGTTTATAAGATGCAGGAGATTCCAAACTCTTGCATGGCCACGGACAACTTTGAATGGAAAACACTATCATCTGTCTCTTAGTAATTTACCAACAAATATTACAGGATAACATTAAATTCCCTCCACTTTTTCAGGTACAGTGCTGGTTTGTGATAGACGTGTCTCTGCTGAAATTGAACTGGAAGTGTCCAAGGCTTTCTTGCTTTTAGGAGCAAGAATTTTGATGATGAACTTGGCAATAATCCTATTGCTATGGTTTTATGTGGCTCTCAGGCTAGGGATTTTCACTGGTAATCAGAAGGTTGCCGGTTCTAATCCCATAAACTCCAAAAGTGACTCTACTTTGTTGGGCTCTTGAGCAGGGCTCTTAACCTGCTATTGCTCTGTCCTGAGTATGATGTTAATCTGCATCCAGCCCTGCATGTAGGCCTTCCAACCTACAGGGAAAAACCTGGGAGTTGGTGGCAGAATTGGCTCTCCGGCCACCATAAAAAACCTCACACGGTTCCATTCCATTTGAACTTGTATGGAATGAGTTGCTGAGGTGCAGGAGCTGAGATATCACCCGTTGCATGGCTGCACTCGGGTGCTAATCTAGGATCCTGAGTTGGCTCGTCATGTGGTGGGTGCGGCAATGAGCTGTATCAACATGTGCTCCTAACCTCTCTCCTCTTACCTTGGGAGATTGTGTTTTGCCTCTTTTTTTTTTTTTGCTATTTTTGTTGTTAAGTTATATGATGAAAACATGTGCCAGCACACTCTGTGGGGTCCTTGAGCACCTGTTCTCCCTTTCCTTAAATTTACAGAAGGTTCCCCAGATGTGGAAAACATCCTGTGTAGTCCCTGTATCAAAGAAAAGGACATTCCAGTGATCCTAAGGACTTCAGACCAATTGGTCTTACTTCTTACATTATGAAGAACTTTGAGAGGCTGGTCCTAAAACAGCCATGACCTCTGGTTTCAAAACTTCTTCATTCTCTGCAGTTTGCTTATCTGACAAATATAGGTTGAAGGATGCTCCCATCTGCATGCTCCACAGAGCCTACTCCTACTTGAACAAAGCTGTCACCACAGTCAGGATAATCTTTTTTAATTTGTATAGTGCCTTTAACACCATTCTGCTTCACTGACCAGAGAAAAAGCTCAAGGCTTTGCATCTTGATGCTCACACAGTCTTCTGGATCATGGACTACCTGACCAACAGACAGCAGTTTGAGAGGCTGAGGGACTGAGTGTAATACTGGAATACCTTAGGGAACTGTCCTGTTTCTCTTCCTGTCTAATCTCTACACAACAGACTTCCAGAACAATACCAGAGCATGCCCCTGTATTATTATGGCAGTTTGCCTTAATATAGTTGGTTTATAGCACCCTTTAAGTGTACAGACTTAAATGCATGTGGACAGCTGTTTTAAGAAAAGAGACTTATCAGCTCAGCATAGGCAGATGTTTAAGCTACACCTGAGCCAATCTCCATAGCAGGTGCCCCCTCACCATGCTGCTTTCTTTTGAAGACATCACCTCTTTGCCCAGCATGCACTCAAACGTAATGGCCTGACTTCACATCAAATTATAAATGATTACAAGAAAAACCAATAAGTGTTTGCCTTTTTCAGGCTGTTGATCCATTTGGTTCCTAATAACCCCAGGACTAATAAATGAATGCGTTTAGAATTTTAAAACAATGATCTAACGGAAACAAGGTTTAAGTCATTAAAGATACAAAATTTAAAATCAGTCTTTAGAAGTCATTAAAATATACAAAGAATGCGTTTAGCCTGGGGTTAAAGAGTCCAGGGCTTAAAAGTTTAAGGAGACAGTGTTTAAATAAAGTCAAAAGGTGCAGGTTTTCTAACTGCTGGTTGTTTACTCAGGTGTCCTTATTGCTGGTGGGTTAATCAGTAATAGTTCACACAGTTCACATTATGACTTGAATTTGTTCTTATTTTAATTACAATTCAGTATTGTGAATTTAAGATATAGCAGGTTGGATAATGAATGGATGGATGGAAAATCTTCATATGGCTTATTTGTATATCAATACAGCCTTCTACAGATATTTTGAAAAGTCTCCTCCATCATAGGCTGCATTAATAATGGAGACGAGTCGGAGTGGAGGAAAGTTATGGAGGACTTCGTCTTGTGGTTCAGGGACAACAACCAGAACTCAGCCTCAGTGGACTTCAGGTGAGCCTCTGAGAACTGTCACCATCCAAGGAGAGGACGTGGAAGTGTTGCAGAGCTACAGGTACCTGGGGGTTCACATAAACAAACTGGACTGGTCTGACAACACAGTGACTCTGTACAAGAAAAGCCAAAGCATAATGTATTTGAGTGCAGCAAACTGCTGGAAATGTTCTATCAGTCCACAGTAGACGGTGTATCATTCTATGCTGTCGTTTCCTAGGGAAGCAACTTGAGCTCAAAAGAAGCACAATACCTGATCAAACTTATCAGGAATGCCTGCTGCAACACAGGGTGAACCCTGGACACTTTGGAAGCTGTTGTGGAAAAGAGCATGGTGATAAAATTGGATGCCATCATGAAAAATCCCCTCCAGGAGGCACTCTCTTGGAGCACTTTTAGCTACAGGCTCATTCCACCACAGTGCGTTAAAAAGCACCTCAGAGGGTACTCACAGATATCAGGCAATTCAATGCTTCCTCACAACATACTGTTTAAATTCATTTTGAAATTTCTGCACAACGTACATTGATTGATTGATTGAATGATTGGCTGTATTATCTGTCCTGTAAGTCTGTATCCTTGTTTTTATGTTTCTACCGCAGTATGCATCTGAATTTTCCCTTGGGATTAATAAAGTGTATCTAATGTAATCTAATCTATTTTCTTTTAATTGTTTTATAATTGCTAATTATTTAATTATAGTGCCCTTCCTTTGTTTACTTAATTATGTTCAATATTTCCTATTATGTTGTTAATTGTTGTGTTGTGGATCAAGATCGCACGTTAGGTTTTTGCCCTCAAGTATTGCCCTTATCTTTACAGTAGTTCCTGAGGGCAATTTTAACCTGCTATTGACAAGCACCTCAAGTACAATAGCATTAGTTAGCTATCACTTATTATATTTTGTAAAAAAATATGAGGCACATGATATATAACAATAACAGGTCAAACACTATAGAAATAACTAAAATATAAGTATATGGATACAGAATTTTTTCTCTTAAGGCAAAAATCCACACTCCGTGAAGTGGCATGAGTCTCTATTTCTACAAAGGCCATACATTCATTTTCTATCCTGGTCACTGTTATATTTGAACTAGGATTCCCCCCTTGCTGAGGTTCAAATTCATGTATTATGTCTGTTTTGTTCATTCTTGATTCTTTTATTTGTGTTCAAGTTATTTTTATTGATTATGTTCATTATTTTTTTTTTTTTTTGCTTTTGATTTTGACTATTATGTTATGCACCCAATGGGATTACCTGCCAATCACAGCCGGGAACTGCCCTCTGCCCTATAAATCTGGAGGGTCTTTCAGAGTTCCTGGCAGCTCATTTTGAATGTGCTTAGGTGTTTGGGGAGTGTTTCTTTGTATAGTTCTCTTCTGTTGTGATTCTTTTTGACCTTGTTGCCCTGTTAATGACCATTCCTTGAATATCTGTATTGAGACTTGTTTTCTTTGGATTATCTTTTGTGTTACATGCAACTTTTTTTTTTGCCTTTTATGTTTCTATGGTGATTCACTCTTGTGGAAGAGCATTTACTGTGAAGAATAAATCTTTTAATTTACAAAGACTTTGAGTTTGCCCTTATTACTAGCCTGGGTTTAATGGTGCTTTTGGTATTATGTGTTTTAGGTCTCCCCATTCATAACAATCACCTTTTAGATGTGTTGGAGTCAGCAGTAGAGTAGAGTGGCTTTGCTTGCCAATCCCTGGGTTGGCGCTACGCCATAGCCACTTCGCAGCTCTGCCACTCACATATGAGGAATCGGATGTACAATTTAAACAGATTGTTATTTTAATTGGAATTGTTACATATGCATAATAGAACTAACTCTTTTACATTATGAGTAATTAACAATGGTAAAAAATTATGTTTCATGTTGCTTTAGAGGTATTTGTTGCGTTATACATTTTCTTTCTGTTTGGCTTTGAAATGAACACTCAAATACTTTTACTCTAAAACTTAAAAACAACATTTGGAATTAACTTTTTGTCAATATCGCATTGAATTTTGATTCTGTGTTTGCGACTTACATCGTGACAATGCAGCATATAACTGCCCGTGAGTGAATATTGTTTCTTTCTCTCTAATAAATAAACCAACTTTTTCGATTGTTTGTCCCTGTGATTTGTTAATTGTAATAGCAAAAGCTATTCTAATGGGAAACTGGAAACGTATTAATATGAATGGTATATCAAGATCTCCTTTGGTGCCTAATGTTATCCCCTGAAGATGTACTACATTACCTTTCTTGTTGCCTGTTAAAATTTTACATGTCAGATTTATTTGACCAATTTTGAATACAACTAATCTTGTCCTATTGCATAACCCATCACTCAAACATAAATTATGCAATAACATTACCATACATACCTTCTTTCAACAGTAATTTGGATGGTAGAAGACCGGATGGTGTTAATGGTTGTAGATATTCTACAAAATATTGTAAGTTGATGTTTTTTCTTCCACACCATTACCACCAACTGTTTCAGGATAGTCTATTTATATGCATTTAACCAATTTGCCATGTAACCAATTGACAATTTTCGCATTAATTCGTTTGACTTCATCGTTTCTCAGTGCTAGGATTGCCCGTGTACTCATTTCTTCTGTTGATAACCCTACGGGATGAAATTCTTCAATAAGATTTGAACATAATAAGTCTTCTTTTATTGGGAAATTAAAGTGTAAAAATTTATAAGAGCTGAGAGCGTAGGAACTATATCTGACAAAAACATTCACACGAATGAGAGGTGAGAGGACAGTGGGCATGGGCGGTTAACCGGAAATGGTTGAGAGGAGGGTGAGACTTGATAAAATCTCTTTGCAATAGTTTTGTCTCGTCTCAAGATTTTCTTTTATAACAGAGAGATATTAATAGTGGTAAACTCAAGAGTCCAAGGTTTAAATCTAAACACAGCCACTGATTTTTTTTTTGCATTTGTGTTGGTTTTTCACCATCAGTTACATCACATAATATTGATAAGACCAAACATTAGATCTTAAACCAGCACTTCTCTCCTGGATTTCAAAGTGTGCTGCAATAATGAATGACTGACTGACTGTGTCTGAGTCTGCCTTGTGATTGACTTTTATCCTGTCAACCTGTTTACTGTTGGTTTGTGCCTTGTACCCAATGCCACCTCGATAGGTTTCAGTCCCTTGTAACCTTGCAATGGAAAAAGAGGTTTTAAAAACGTATGCACAAATACTAACATATTAACTGTTTTCTCAAAATAAACACAAAATACCAGCATTTGACCACCACCCATTCCCAGATTAGTTGTTCCAGGCAATGACCACAGCTACTTATGTGAAGCACATAACACTGACCTTGCTAAGAAGTAAATGTTTTCTTATTTTTGGAAAATCAAACGATTGTTCTTTTGGGGTTTTTAAGACATGTTAGTTAGCAAGCAGTGCTAATAAAAACGGATTCCCGACATCCTAGACAGATGCAGCCTGAGATGCTTTCTGATCTTTTGGTTCTCTGTAAATTAATATAGAAGTAAATCCACCAATGCAGTTATTCAGTCATATTTAATGTATTTGTTTATTTATAGCTGCCAATTTTGAATTGCACTTACTTACTGTAAATGCTCAGTAAATGGCCAAGGGCCTACAGAAAATATTAAATTACTTAATTTTTTCCAGAAATAAAACAAATTATATTACTGTAACTGAACAGTTACAATGATTGAAATCCAGAGTACCCAGTAGTCCTTGAGGATAAGAGTTTCCTGTCATTGTACAACATCACTCGTTTGAGCAAAACAGAAGCTTCTAGCCCACTGCGTGTTAATTATGTTAAATAATAATAGTAATAACACTTTTAATTTATATACCACCTTTTCTATGCTCTGTTTGTTTGTTTGTCACTCTTAATTATCAACTAGCTGAATTTTCCTCTCACTACACTATCATGTACTCCTAGTAAACAAAGAGATAGCTATGTAAAGCCATTTGTTTTTAGAAGATCTTTTCAGTTCGGGCATGAATCAATCATTCCTGCAGGATGTCTCAGACTTCTGAATTGCTATATCCAAAAGCAAGTACGTCCTCATTATACCCTTCCCCAGTAATAGGTTGAACAGACAGAAAAAGAGAATTGGCCAGTCTGTGATAAGAGGTCCGTGGTGAGGCACGATTTTTTAAAAATAATCGTGAGTCCTGGAGCATTCAGGCTCCGAACAGATGCAGGTGCACATGTGGATGGGTACGCCCTGCTCTCAGGTTGGTTAGGGTGCTCAGCTGATTGTGCATTCATGTGAAAATGCGACCGTGTCAGTCAGATTCTTCATTCACCCCTTGGAGCAGGTGGAGGCCAGCACCTGCATCCAATCAGGGCTATAAAGTAATTCTGCATGGCTGAGAGGGCTGACAATTGGATGAGAATGAAAAATATGGTCCTGAGGATAGCTGCAGAGGTGAATGTTCAGGAGTAAATGAGATGACAACAATAACAACGACAGCAGCAACAGCAGTGCATGAGAGAGGAGACACAGTGAAGTGAAAGCAACTCCATGGGGTATCCACATTGATTAGTATATGAACGTGGGCATCAAACAAATCATTTTATAGCTTTAGTAATTTCTCATCATCCTACCAACTTTGTTCTCATGACGATACCATGAGGTGAGAGGAAAACTTCAGAAAAATCCTTAGCCACACTGTAAGAATAAGAATAATCTCATTTAATTTAATAATCAAAAAAAAAGTATGAGACAACAAAAAAGTATAGAATTCTAAAGTCAAATATAAATTGCAAAAAACACAAACAAAAAGACAAGTCTGAATTCAAAAGCCTTTAAGGTTTTTCAAAATGCAAACTGCTCAAAAAGACTAACTGTGGTAGCAGATTACAAACCTCCAGTACCTGAATGTAAGCACAGAATCCTAAACTTTAAATCCGAGTTCAAGGTCAAAAATCCAAGAAAACTAAGGAGACCTAGACGTAAAAATGACCTCAAAACAAACTAAGAAGGGAAAAAGCACAATTTGGATTCAGAAAACACAGTAAGAATCTAATGTCACTGCACCTAGACAGAGGTAAGCCAAGACTGAAATAACCATCAGGCACTGAAGGCCATTACTTAATCAGGGATCTAAACCCTAATTTTGATAATTAACAAAATGTAGTCAGCACTGACGATCAATCATTGTTTCATTGCATTACTGTAGTTTATGCATATTGTAAGCTTTGAATTCATATGAATCATGTTATGATTTGGAGTCATGAACCTAGCAAAAAGTATGTGAGGCCTTTGAAATAACTGACAAAAGCAAGCTAGGATCTCCACTAGCCTATCCAAAAATAGCCTCACCACAGCCAGTCCCCAACTACTACCTAGTTCAACCTAGAAACGTGAAAGAAATGGGTAAGTGTGGTATTGCAGGTCTGCAGCTAGGAAATAAGTGGTCAATTTAAATATATAATTGCACCCTGTAAAGGAGCGGCTCCAATTAGGTGTGGGTGTGCATGAGTATGTTTCGCTCCGTGGTTAGTTGAGGTACTGGCTGGCTGCACTGTATACACGTACAGAGGTGGGTGGCTCAGTCAGGCACCTCAAGGATGCCACGGAGGGAGAGGTTCCACGTACCCTTACCCTAAGGCAGCTTAGCATAAAAGGAGTCTGCAACAGAACAGAATGGGGAGGAATGAAAAACAAAAGGAAAGAGTTATTAAAAGAGGTTAAAGGAAGGAGAGAGAAGGCATGAGGTGGAGAGAGCCAGTGCATGAGTGAGAGAGCAAGAGAGAGAGAGGAGGTAGACAGCTGAAAGCAGAATCCTATGGGGAGCACACGGCCGATTCTTGGAGACTTGGGAATGCTACTCCAGCTGAGTAACCTGCTGGTGAGACTTGCCATGTAAGTCCAGGAAGGCAGCGGGAGTCTGGGAGGCTCGGACAGGGAGCCCTGCTGGGAGACCATGGAACAGCAGAGACCCGACCTGAAAAAGAAGGATGGTTGTGCCTGTCAGTTGGGTGTATCCTCTCTTGCAAGGACCAATTTGAGGATAGCAGAGGAGACTTCATTTGTAAAGGATTGCACCAGGGACTGGGATTTAAAATAGAGGATTCCTGCCAGTATTTACCTTTGTTTTTACTGGATTTATTTATTGTGTTTTTGACCTCCGCCAATACTTATATATAACTCTGTTTCTTTGTCACCTTTAGGCTAATCAGATCATAATTTAATGCAGCTCATACACACTTATTAATCTATTGCTTGGCAGCTGTCAGCCATCACTAGGAATGTGCAGGAATGAACAACAGAGGCTGAGAGAGCTCTGAACGATGCCTTTGAGAACACTGGCTGGGATATGCTTTGTGAATCACACAGCATGAACACTGAGGGACTCAGCCAATGTATCACAGATTACATGAAGTTTTGTGTGAATAACATCATCCCCACAAAAACAGTGTGCTGTTTTCTCAACAACAAGCCATGAATCACAAAAGACTTGAAAGCCCTACTGAATATGAAGAAGAAAGCCTTCTGGTCTTGCAATAGGATGAAGTCAAGTGGTCAGAACTGAAGAAGCAGCTCTAAGAGGGGAAATCCCACTACAGAGTCAAACTGAGCCCAATATACCACAAAGCAACATGAAGAAAGTGTAGAACGGGAGGCGGACTATCACTGGCTACAAGTAGGCTGTAAACATGCAGAGGAAGGGGACGAGAACAGAGCTAATGAACTGAACCAGTTCTTCAACAGGTTTGATTCATTCTTGTCAGTACAGCCCTCCTCCAACACTGCTAACCTCTGTATGCAAGCTGTAGAGATTCCAGAATCCCAACTGCCATCTGCACCCTGCATGACCTTCCTCTACAATGACATCACACCTGTGGTTTCCAGCCTCCCTTCACTTCCTGGACTGTGTGTTCCTGGTAATCAAATGAGGAAAAAACTGGGAAAATTCTGTACAAACAAGGCTTCAGGGTGCTGGTGCTGAAAACGTGCCAGACAGCACCTGTTCACCCTTTTCCTGAAACTACAGAAGGTTCCCCTCTTGAAAAATATCCTGTGTGATGATCCCAGTGCCCATTAATAATGAAGATGTGGAGGACTTTGTCTTGTGGTGCAGGGATAACAAACTACAACTCAATATCATCAAGATAAAACAACTGGTGGTGCACTTCTGGCACACCAAGGAGCCTCTAAGACCATTCACCGTGCAGGGGGAGGACGTGGAAGTGGTGCAGAGTTACAAGTACCTGGGGATTTACATAAACAACAAACTGATTGGCCTGACAACATAGTGGCACTGTTCAAGAATGACCAGAGCAGGTTTCAAGTCCTAATGAAGACTCATATCTTTTGATGTATGTAGCAAGCTGCTGAAAATGTTGTATTAGTCCATAGTAGGCAGTGTGGTGTTCTACACTGCAATTGACCTGGAGTTAGTAACTAGAGCTCAAAGAAGCACAATGCCTAAACAAACTTATTAGGAAAGCTTGCTACATCACAAGCAAACCCTGGACATACTGGAAGCTATTGTGGAAAAGAAAATGATGGCAAAATTAGAAGCCATTATAAAATATCCCCTCCAGGATGCACTCTCTTGGAGTACTTTTAGCCACAGGCTCATTCCACTATATTGTGCTAAGTAGTGCCTCTTTTCTGTCCACTGCTATGAGGCAATTCAGTGATTCCTAGTCATGTAATCTTTAAGTTCATGCTGAAATACTAGGGGGCTTTGCCCCCTGCTTGATTCGTATGCCAAACCCCCAGCCTGTGATATGCACCAGCCACTTCATGTTTCTGCCACTCACGTATGTGGATTTCACTTTCACCAAACAAACAAATCTTTTAATTCTCGTGGATATGCCTCTTTATTGGGAAGAAACACTACTTTTCCCTGATGGCAACACAAATTAGACGATCTACAAGTCTCCGACTTAAAGTTTAAATCTGAACAATATATTCAATCTCTTTTTGCTGTTCCATTATTTCACTGAGTAATAATTTCCGTTTGTTTGCCGTAATGCGATCTTTACTCTCATTTTTGGAGACTTTAGAATTTTAGTACTTTCATTATCTCTAACCTGCTCTGCATGTGTTTCGCACCAACGTTTTTGAATTCTTTATGATGTTCTACTTTGTCATCTACTCTTTGACTTTTATTTCTGGACCGGGGCGTGGTTAAATCCCTTGTCACAAAGTCTTGTCTCGCGGGACGTGAAAGTATCTCTCTGAAAAGTAATTTCTCAGCCCAGGCTAAAAAGTCTTGTCTCGTCCCTGGATTTTTTTATATAATAGAGAGATCTGCGTAATATACATTAATTGATTAATTGATTGATTGGCTGTATTATCTGTTGTGTGAGTCTGTATCATTGTTTTTATGTTTCTGCTGCTATATGCATCTGAATTTCTCCATGGGATTAATTACATTCATCTAATCTAATCTCATCTAATCTAATCTAATCTAGATAGATAGATAGATAGATAGATAGATAGATAGATAGATAGATAGATAGATAGATAGATAGATAGATAGATAGATAGATAGATAGATAGATACTTTATTAATCCCAAGGGGAAATTCACAATAAGCATAATCTAACCTCTATTAAAAATATTCCACAAGGGAAAGAAACCTAAAAACTGTGGCTATAATGAAAATTGAAACAAAGAATCTTTATCAATAAAAAAAAAGAAAAACAAAATGATTGCAAAAATGTTCAAATTACCATAAAGGAAACAAAGCAAAAAACTCCCAAATAATAATCCATTAGCAAAAATAGAAAGAGAAAAATCAATAAATGCAAATGAAAAGCAATGTTTTCTCAAAAAGATTCCTAAGCACACTCACTGATCCAGCAGCAGTGACATCAAGGTGGACCCACCTCTTGAGGTTCCATCCGCAAAGCATATGGAATGGCCTCACATAGTACATAATTAACAAATCACAAACAAAATAAAGAAAAATTGCACAAAAACATGAAAAATAATAATTCAATACTGACAAAAGGAACAATAAAATAGAAAATAAACATAAACAAGGGAATAAACCATGTCTGCAACATAACAAATAGTGCTTTGTGTTTTATTTTCTTCAATATTTGGAGTATATTTTAACTGTTTGTAAATTTAAACAGAGCATATGTCATTTACAAGAGTCACTGCATAGAAAGCTTGTGAAGGTAAAGCATAAAATTAATTAAGCAGCAAAATGCAGGAAAATCCTGAAAGAAAACCTGACGTAGTCTGCAAGAAATCTGTGCCTTACGAGAAGGTTCAGTTTTCACCAAGACAACAAACCTTAGCCTGAAGCCAAAGCTAAACAAGAATGGTTTTAAAACAACAATATCAATGTCCTCACTAAGTCAGAGTTCAGACTGTCAGAGTGATAATTTGCGTCTGGACTTGAAAAAAACTGTTTACTCATGATCTCCGTAAAACTTGACAGAGCTTGAGTAGCTTTGCAAAGGAGTATGGGGAATGATGGCATTGTCCAGGCATCAACATCCAATAGACGACTATGCACACAGACTGAAGGCTGTCATAGCTGCCAAAGGTGCATCCCCTAAATACTGACTTCAAGTGGGCGAACAATTATGTCATTAGTTATTTTGTGTTTTACATTTGAACTAATATAGACCACTTTGCAGAGATCTTTATTCACTTTTGTACACTTTTTCTTTAATTCAGTGTCAGAAAAACCAAACTAATCCCACCAAGCATCAGTGTTCAACAACAGTGAAATAATGAAATGCCTAAGGGGTAAATACTTTTTATAGATTCTGTATGTACATAGGACAAAAAACTTAACTTGACTTATATAAAGAATTTCTTGCTCAGCTCAGAAGATTTTATTACTCCCTTCAGCTTTTTATGCTGAACCAGGGCCAGATTTACACACTTTTAAGCCCTAGGCCAAAGCATATAATTCTGCGCAAAAAAAAATTTGATTTATAATTTTCAATTTAATATCCATCCATCCATTTTCCAACCCGCTGAATCCGAACACAGGGGCACGGGGGTCTGCTGGAGCCAATCCCAGCCAACACAGGGCACAAGGCAGGGAACCAATCCTGGGCAGGGTGCCAACCCACCGCAGGACCAATTTAATATGTAATGGTTATTTTTTAAACATATAAGCACTTAATACAATCTTTATAATATTTGAACCACATTATATTTTTTAATTCAAAACTAAACTACTACATTACTTATGAAATTGCATAACATTAACACCTACAAAAAAACTTTCCATCGAATATCTTTAAGTCGTCTTAAATATCTACTGGAATTTTTTCCTTCACGCTTTTGTCCATGAAAAAGGCTTCAATTGTTCCTTTGTAGTCGACAGATCTTGTTAAATCGGCTTCAATGCAAAGAAGTGCAAAGGCATTCAGCTTATTTTGCTGCATCGTAGATCTTAAATGATCATTGATTCTTTTCAGAGAAGAAAATGACCTTTCAGCCGAAGAATTCGTCACTGGCGTGCAGTCAAACATTCTTAATAAAATGTCAACGTTTTAATAAACTGTTTGTAGTCCTTATTCTCGTAACCACTTCGACAATTTACTTCTTTGGTTAGTTCAAATTATTCATCCAAATGGCGTATTTGATACGAAAAACAGCTAAATAAAATTGACATAAAATGCAAAAGATTTACATCGATTCTCATCTGACATTATAGAATTTTATTGAAATCTTTTGCACTTTGTGTCAAACTTACATTACACCACATTAAATGATGCTGCATAAACAAGCCATAAGTTGTGTATGTTTCATATTTAGTAATAAAAATCTCAGCCCCCCCTTATAATTTAGCGAACACTCTTGTCAACATTTTCTGCTTACGGGTTTCAGGCTTACGGCCCTGAGTAAACTAAACAGAATATAAAAGTAGTAACGATATATTTTACATACCTACTGTCAGTAAATATGTAGAAGTCAAGCGATATGAGTGTAATAAATCACTTGGAATCACTATTGTAACGCCATAACTTTAATTTTCCTTTAACACATGGTTTACGCTGAGTGTGTGAGAGAGAAAGAGCAAATGCTTTTTGCCTGTGACTGAGCAAGGCAGCGCAAGCTGGAGAGATGGGCAATGTAAATGTACTGCTCAATTTGTGTAATGTATATGGATGTAAATTTAAAAAACAGCATTTTATATGGCCTTTTCAAAATAACACTGAAAAATTTGTAAATATTTGGTTGTTATTTCTTCTGTATATACACCCCCCTGAATGCTGTGCCCTAGGCCATTGCCTAGGTTGGTCGTATGGGAAATCCGACCCTGTGCTGAACAGAAGAGGACAGCAGGAAAAAACTAATCCTTGACAGGATACCAGTCCGTCACAGATTATAATCATACCCATAATCAATTTAGGGCCAGTTTAGACTGTAGACCCACTTACTCTAACAGCATTGTGTTTTGACTGCTTAAGGAAGCTAGAGTCACCATAACAGGTTCACATAAAAATAAAAGGAACCTGCAAAACCCTACAAAGGGCAATAAAATATTGATGATAGAATTAAGGTCCGAGCAATTTGAGGCAGTAACACTATCTACTGAGCTACCATACTGCTCTACATTGATAACTTGAGAAAGTTAATGTACAATATAATAATATATATATATATATATCATCCAAACTGTAAGAGCCAATCTTAGAAAGTTAAAGGTTTGAGTTAAACCCATATTAGTGTTTGCTTAATTTGAACAGAATATAAATTTCTTTCATAGTCATAGATAATGGTATAGCCTTTAACCCCCTGTAAGTTAATAAGAGATAGAGCTTTCTTGCTATAACGGAGATGCAGTGTGTTAATTGAGTCAGTTGTTGTGTAGGACAGGTCCCAGTACACAGGGATTTAAAAGACCCATTTTCAGCCTTTGAAATGGTTCAGAAATGTTTAGAAGTGATTTTGTACCGATTAGAAATGAAACAAGATTTAAGCTTTGAACAGAACTTCTCTTAAGCAAGAACTTTTCTATTTTTTTGCTATTTTAATTTTCTCTTTTTTGTGTGAACTGTTTTACTTTGAATTTTAACTAAAACTTTTAAAAATGAAGATATTTTTTCTGTGGAATCATTTCAGAGTGTCAGGCTTTTGCTGAATCCAGTTTACAATCTGGAGCTGCAGAACTTTGGTACACTTGGATAAATGCAGCTACACAAACATTTATGGAATCTTTATAAAATTGTTTGGAGGAAGTTAAATGGGTATAACATATAGAAATGTATAGGAAGAAAAGAGACATAACACAGTATGATGTCTTGGAGGATTTGGAAAAAATCATCTAAGATTACAAATCTTTAGGAGAAGTCAAGCAAAATTACACTTTTTACTGGCTAACTAGAAAGATTACAATATGCAAGCTTTCAAGGCAACTCAGGCCCCTTCTTCAGGCCCTTCTTTATCTTGCCTGAGTTGCCTTGACAGCTTGCATATTGTAATCTTTTAGTTAGCCAATAAAAGGTGTCATTTTGCTTGAATTCTCACTATATTCATAATGGCAAACATGGTACAACACCCTAGTACTACAAATCTATAGGATAAAGCTATCTTGACTACTATAAAACTTAATATGCTACATATTAAAATATGAACTATTTCTGAGGAAGTATAGTTTCTGTTCCCTTGAAGCATATTAATGTAGTATTTATTTCTATGTGTTGTACAAATTGTGTCAAGTGTTTTCAAGTGAATCGTTTAATGGTTTGGCAGCTAGATAAAGAAACATTTATTTCCATAGAACTGGTTCAGTTTGCTTGCAGAGTCCTGCAAAAAAATAGTGTCTTCTTGTTGGTGTTCAAGGTTAACCCACTTAGAGATGTGTATTGGCCATCAGCAATACTTAATGATGGATTTGTGTTAATGAGATTGACAGCTGGAGGATGAACAAATATTGTCAGAAGAGAAACAAAAACAGCCTTGGCAGCAAATTATCAAAATAACACAAGGAACTGGTGAGGATGTAGTCAAGGATACAAAACAAAAAAATGCTGTGACGCAGATTGTAGTCAAAGACCATAGTAGAATTCTAAAAACAAGTACAGAATAATGAAAAAAATAATAATAAATGGCAGAGCCAAAAATGAAAGTCAGCAGCCTGGTAAGACACACCAGCTGATCAGGAAAAATGTTTTCAGGTGATCAGTTGCAGTTGCAAAGCAAATGAAACTGAGGGGCATGGCAAGTGCCAAAGTACACATGGAGGGTATGGAGAGTGAGTACATAACAAGGGTGTAGTGAAAAGTGTGACCAAAGGTGTGTTACAGGGTGTCATGGCCTGGCCCCTTTTAAGCACTAATCTGCATGTTTGGGTTTTTCTCGTTGTATTCCGGTTTTCCTCGCACAGATGCCAGATGCTAGGATTATTGGGGACACTGAACTAGCTCAGTATGCCTGAGTGAGTACATCTGGTGTGTAAGCATGCCCTGCAATGGACTGGAGGCCAGTTCTGTCAAGGAGAGCTTTCACTTCTTATAATCCTGGAAATTACAGTAGATAGGATTTTAAAAAATGGGTGAATGGTTAAATAAAAAGCTAGGAGATAGTTCAGCCTGGAAGTCTAGTATGTTCAGGGTGTTAAAGAGTTTGCACAGCATTTCATTATTTGGCATAACATTTAGTGCTTGTGAGGGTCAGATCAGCATCCCAGTCAGGATTGACCCTGCTGTCAGGAGGCCTTGATAAAGCAAAGGTCAGCCAAGGAGCTGCAAATCTCTCCTTCCATGCCATGATGTGGTTACAGAAAGAGGCTGCAGCATCATCTACACCGGGGCTGGCCTCTAAGCAGCCATGTAAGGATACACTGGATGGACTTGGGAGCCTAGAAGACCAGGACACTGGCTGACTGATTGCTATAGGCAGAGCATCCCCCTGTACACTGGGTGGCAGCATTCATTCTGGCGGGTCCCAGTATGGATGCCCACAGGGCGGCTTGAGGGTCATGGTCCTATGGGGCTGCCCTACTGGACTCTGTGGGGGGTCACCAGAGGGAGCTGTCAGATACTGATGACACAAGGACTGTTGTGTGGTCCTGTCTGACCTGGAAGTGCTTCTTGGGGGCAATAGATTGTGCACCACAAGCATTCTCAGGTTGTGCTTAAAGAATAGCCCTCCACTTGACCTGGGAGAGGAGCTGAACAACACTTGCCTGGGAAGAGTCAAGGAGAAAAGAAAAGGATTGGAAAAGTTTGAATTGCATACTACTGAGGTACTGTTTGCCAACAAAAAGAACCTTTGGTTGAACCCAGGACTGCCCTTGTGTAGTTGTGTCTGAGGTTTCCGGTGCTGGTACCCCCCTAGTGGTCATATGTTGTTATTCTAATCTGTCCTGCATTTTTTTTTTACATTTAATATAAGTTACATTGCTGACCATTAAAATTGCAATACTGGGAAAAGCGAGTCAAACTAATCTGAAACATTCGGGATGAATAGGTCATAGTAGAGTGTGAAGATGATTACAAGACTAGCACATATGTAAATGATGTGTGTGAGTTAGGTCCTCCAGACTTTCCCACAGTGAGAATAAATGGCATCTGTAATGGGTACGTGATTAAGTGACTGCAAGAATTTAGAGTATTCTACGGGACCAAACATGCCTCAATGAAGAGGACAACTGCCATACATCCAGCTTTCAAGCTTCAAGCTAGGAAGAAATGTAGGAATGCAGATATCCTTTCAGGACATTAACAGTTGTGTTAGATGGAATGCAAGCACTGTGATGAGAGTATGGCATCAGTGGGACCCACTGAAGTAAGGGCTCTGGAACACCCTGATGTACACACAAATGGGAGGACAGACATCTTGTGTGTATGGCAGTGATGGACTGAACAGCCACATTACAACAGTGCAACAGTTGGGGGTCTATCACATGTCAGCACACTGTTTGATGTGTGGGTCCTTCTTGCTCGCCTCTTATTGCTTCTGATACCCTTCCCAATGGTTACCATGGATGTGTTTTGTGGAAGAATAATTTTAGGGTAACAGCATCATCTTAAAGAAATAGCATAAAGGGTTAGTAAATGTTGGAAATCAGATAAAGATCAAGTGAACAACAAAATGTACTGAAAGATGACTAAGAAGTCAGCAGATGTCCTGTAAACAACCAGAATGGACAGTTGTTATATGCACAGACATTTCAAAGCTCATCTCAAAAGGTATAAGAAGAACCAGAATATAATAGATATTTATTTTATATAAGTGGTTTGGGCGTGAACCAACGGACCAACCAGATTTAAATGTATGCATTGATTGACATTGTAAGTAAAGTGACCAATTTATAAAATGGACCTCTATCCTTTGTCTCTCTGACCATTCTAATCATTCTGGCCATGCTGTAACAGACAGCTTTTGAAGAATGCTCGCTCCAAGGCATTTTGCTGAGTAGTAATTAAAAGATACAATGAATAGCTTTCCTCCTGCCTGATAACTGATTTGTCCTGTTAGGGGATGTTTCTTTCTTTAATAAGATGTTACATTTCTACCACAGTTTTGGACATATATGGAAACTGCATGGTATCCAATTCTACAAACACATATCCAAAATCTCTTCCTGTCCATTCCAGACCATCTGCAAATGTACCAAATAATGATTATTGTGCTTTCTGCGTATGTGACCAAGCTGTACTTCTAATCAATCACGCCATGTACCACAAGTAATCTGCCATGTAAATATAGGCTTTGATATGTCAAGTCATTCTTGATGTTGCAACTGTAGTGTGCAGCAGTGTCCTGCAATAAATAATAAATGGTAGAGGTAGATGAATCAGGAGAGTCCTAGTGTGGTTTTTCAAGTTGATTTTCTGTTTTCAGCCAGATAATACATTTAATTCTCTTCTTATTTTTAAGAAAGTAAAATATTTTTTAAGAAACTAGGGGGCTACTCGCCAACCCCCGGCCTGTGCTATGCGCCAGCCACTTTGCGTCTCTACCACTCGCGTATGTGGATTTCACTTTCACCAAACAACAAATCTTTTAATTCTCGCAGATACGCCTCTTCATTGGAAAGAAACACTACTTTTCCCTGATAGCAACACGAATTAGACGATCTACAAGTCTCCAACTTAAAGTTTAAATCCGAACAATATATTCAATCTCTTTTCACTGTTCCACTGTTTCACCGAGTAATAATTTCTGTTTGTTTGTGCTAATGCGATCTTTACTCTGATTTTTTTGAGACTTTCGAATTTTAGTACTTTCATAATCTCTAACCTGCTCTGCATGTGTACTGCACCAACGTTTTAAAATTCTTTACGACATTCTACTCTGTCATCTACTCTTGTCTTTTAGTTCCGGCCCCAGGCGTGATTACATCTCTTGGCACAAAGTCTTGTCTCTCGGGACTTGAAAGCATCTCTCTCAAAAAGTCAAGTCTTGTCACAGGCTAAAAAGTCTCTTCTCGTCCCAGGATTATTTTATATAATAGAGAGATATTTTTCTAGAATATGAAAGTATAGTATATTTATTTTTCCTTTTCTTTTTTAATTGAAGTCAATAATGAATACAAACATAAATGTAAAAAAATGTACATTCCAGTCTGTAAACAATTTCCAACTCATCTTCATACTGATTAAAAACTTTTCAAAACTTATTTTAGCAATTTATTTCTTAAAATATCTAAACATTGAAAACACACATATAATGTGCTCCCAATTCATAGGAATAAATCAGTTCCAGCTATTTCTAACAAACCGATTTAATTTCTTCTAATCAGTTCTTCTTCAACCAATTTCTATGTACTAATCCATCCATCCATCCATCCATTATACAACCTGTTATATCCTAACTACAGGGTCACGGGGGTCTGCTGGAGCCAATCCCAGCCAACACAGGGCGCAAGGCAGGAAACAAATGCCGGGCAGGGCGTCAGACCATCGCAGGGCTCTATGTTCTAATGTTTTATCCAAAAATGTCAAAATAACATTTCTTTCTCAAATAAATAATCTTAGCTACATTTCTGCCCTCTCAATGCTTTTTAAGGGGTTTTAAATGATAAAACCCAATTATCATAGTTATAATTTTTTTTTTGATAATTGTAACCATAACTTCTGGGCCCTAGCATATCCCTACAATATTTGTTTCTCATCTTTTTTCACCCCAACAATCATTATATGGACAAATGTTGACACAGGACACTTTTCTCCTCGAATAGCAGAGTGCATGATGAGCAGTCATCCAAGTCATATCTTTCAACTTATTACTCAAACAGTTATGATTCAGTTTTTCAAAAATATTTTTACTCTCTTCAGTGTTAAAATGTTTTAATTTCTTGTGGTTTTTATAACTTTTCAGAATGTTTGTTCAATTCACTTTAACTTATTTGTTTCTTTTTGAAGCATCTGCATAGAAATGATCCACTTTCAACTTTATTGTTTTAAATGCATGTGGTTAATTTCAACATTCTGGTTATCTTTCATTGTAAGATTTAGAGCCATTGCCATTCTATTAAAAGGTTAGCACTGGTATAATCCACCATGTTATCTGTTTAATTTTTATTGTATTAAATATATAAAACAATAAAGTAGAAAACGCAATCAATTCAACATTTCCAAAACAGGCTTAAAAATTAACCATAATCAACATTTAGTTCAGAGAGTTATGAAAACAATAGGTTCATTAAAAAATAGCTCATCATGCTGTATGAATTAAAAAAACTGAACAGTTATTTTAGAATGATATTAAAAAATTATATTATTTCTATTAAACAAATGTTTTTTTCTAGTTGTAGGTAAAGTAAGACATTGCTTTTTTAATCAGTAATGGGATGTAGAATTGGATTTTTCCAAATGAGCAAAGTGGGTCAATGTGCAAGAAACATGATGTTGGAAATCAGAGCAAAGATATTGTGTAGAAGCAGAAAGGTGGCTGTTCCATTACCCAAATTGGAGGCCAGCACAACAATACAAGCAGATTAGCTGATGGGACAAGGAAATAAATTTGTACCTGGCCGGTTTGTTTTAAGGGATGAAGTGAGAAGAAACGAGGATTGGGATTGGTTCCATTCCCTCATATGGTAACCCAGTCGGGTGCTTGAAACTTTGAGTCTGGAAATACAGCCTTGTTGGGATCCCTGGGGACTGATAGAGGGAGCTGTCGAAGGAGGACCTTCCTATTTTTTCTGTTGCCCAGAAGTGCTTCCTCAAGGGCACAGTGTGATACCAGAAGCATTCCTGGGTCTGACATAAAAGGAGTCTGCTGCCTCACAGCAGGGGTAGAGAGGAGGAAGAATTGTTTGGATTTTTGTATAATTGTTGAATTTATGGTGGCTGATTCTGAAGAAAAAATTGTGAAAAAATGCGTTGTGAGAATAAAAATCCTTTATTTTATCCCAATAACATGTAGTGTATTTCTATGTCTTGGGTTTGGGGCTTAGTGGCGACCCTTTGTGGTCACAATTGTTATACACTCTTATCACATTTTATGTTAATCCAAACAGAATGCCATTGGAGAATTTAGAGTAATTGTAAGTCCCACACCATCTGAAAATAAGCAAATATATTCAGTTCCAAAACATATAACTTAGCAAGTTCCTTGCTTGATGGTGTCATTCACAGCTAGGTACAGTAGATGATATAATGTGAACAGTTTTACTCTTAAAACACATAGATAATGCATCTTATAATATGCATTCAAGTTTACACTATATCTTGTGGTAAAATAATTTGTATTAATCATGTCACTCCTGTTAGTTCCATTTTGTGAGTTTTCATTTTCACTCTTTATAACTTGGACCCCCAAAAGTAAAAAGAATCTTTCATCTTTTGTTGTTTTATCAGGTATGAAGGCTTTACTTTAACAACAATGTTTAGAGCAGGGATTAGTTTACAGTTAATAACTAATATACTTACTGTAATCATAAGAGTTCTGTTTTTCCTTTCTTGTAAAAATTGCCTGTATCTATATTTAGCCTTTTGTTAAGCCATCTTCCCACAATATTCCTTGTCTCATGGAATTCATTACTTTTTTTTTTTACATTTGTTAATTTTAAAGCCTCAGCTTTCATTTATTAAGAGCAAATTATTTTTATACATAGAGAATTCCCATTCCTTATTAACTTTACAGGGGATTCACCTCATTCATTATTGGCATGTCATTTATAGACAGTAGGAAAGCGTTTTTAACTTATTTACTTTTGCTCCGGGAATTGGGAAAGCTTTAATTTTTAATCTTTTTTAAATCAATGTGAAAATTTTCCATTTAGATTATGCACAACAAGTATATAAAGCAACATTCTAGCCTTTTATCAGGATAGTTAAAATGCTGTTTATGAGTACTCAAGCTCTGAATTCATTGTAATAAAATTACATCTAACATCATAAATATGGTGAGGAATTTAAGGTCTTGATCTTTTGGAACAGCTAATGATATTAGACCCTGTCAAAGCTTTTTCATGGTCCAAATTCAATAGACAAAAGGTTATTTCTGGCCTTCACATACAGAAAATGGATCATGTACATATTTGTCATATTCATTATTTTATTTTAAGCTCTCAATTTTAATATGCAGGTTTCTAAAAAACTCTTTAAGTATGATGAAATATTAAAAACAATAATGATGCTAGATCTGCACACAAATATCTAGTCACATAAAATCTACTGCACTTGATCTCAAAAATGGTGACCCAAATCTGAATTCTGTTGTCATTTAATTTAATAATCTAAGCATATATGGGATGGGTGATTAACAGTATTTGATTTATTTGTACAATGATTTGTAATCTCCTCCCTAAAGAGTGGTAAGCCACCCTAGAATTTAGATTTTAATCAGTTTTTGTGATAGTCCAAACACAACTGAAAAAATCTCTATGGTAAAGGAAACAATTCAAGGATAAAGAGTGTCTACAGATAGTCTCTGTACCTCTGGCCAAGTATGATTTTCTAGGCTTTGTTCTGTATAGATTTCAGCCGTTTACTCTGGTCACTGCTCAAAAAGCTGTGCCAAACAGGAACAGCATATTCCAAGACATATATATAGTCTTTGTAAAAAGAGAGCACCTCAGAATCACAGACACCAGTTCCTTTAAACACCATAAGACGAATACCTTGCTATTAGCTGACATTAACATGTGGTCTACCTGGCTATCCCACCACAAAATATTCTGAATGATAGCCCCCAAAAGTCAGACTGTATTACAGACTTCTATAATATTTTAACTAATAAAGAGTTGACAGGAAGGTGGATATCTTAAACTGTGTAGGTGATGTGAACATTTTTTAATTTCTTCAAGCTGAGGTCCAATGGCCAAGATTATTCAAAGACCACATACAGGCCACATTCATATCATTGACATAATTCCAATGGTATACTATTAATCAATGCAAGATAAACAATAAGCTCTAGTAGAGTCTGCTGAAAAACTCCACAAGTCAGATATTCTTCTGTTTTCACGATATTGCAAATAGATTTAACTCTATTATGCCAGTTACAGATTTTTACAATCTGTTTTTGCTACTTTTATTTTCCTCTCAACATTAATTCTTTAAAACCTAGCCAGGACACCCGACTTTCTATTCTTTGCATTTTATTTTTGTCTATTATGTGCTTAATCTTCAAAGCAATTTATTGTTTATTTGAGGTGCACATTTTCCATCAAGAAATATATATGTGTGAACTGTGTGGCACGTGGCTGGGGGTGGTACCCAGCCAGGACGCCCAGAAGGACAGAAGGAGGGCTCGTGCCTCCTCTGGACCGCCAGGGGGCGTCCTTATGCCTGGAGGACTTGGGACCCCGGCACTTCCGCCACACCAGGAAGTGCTGGGGGGAAGAAGAAAATGAGACAGCCGGAGTGCTTCCAGAAAGACAGCCGGCACTTCCGCCACACAGGGGCGTGTTAGGGGAAGATTGCCGGGAACCACCTGGAGCACATCCGGGTGATTATAAAAGGGGCCGCCTCCCTTCATTCAGGGCTGGAGTCGGGTGGAAGAGGACAAGGTCGGAGACTGAGTGAGAGAGGAGAAAAGGAGGTGGCCTGAAGGCTTACTGTGGACAGAGGCCTGGACTATTGGGGTGATTGGTGCTGAGGCACTGGGTTGTGTGCATATTTGGACATTGTACTTAGGGTGAATAAACGTGTGTTGGGACATTAAAATGATGTCTGTCTGTCTGTGTCCGGGCTATTTCCCACAACCGCCAGAGGGGCAATATACTCTTTATTTGTGCTTGGAGCATCAAAATTATATCAGGTAGGGGATGTAGCAAGAGAAATGAAAATGGTTGATATAAATGGCTGCTACAGGATGCACAGTCTCAAGAAGAACCCATTGGGATGGTGCTGTACCTTAAATAGCCTAAGAGACCTGGCCCTATAAATTTTGTGGAAGACTACTGTATGGGGCCACTAGAAGGCACTATAAATTGGTGGCTCAAGGATTTTTTTGGAATAGAGTCTGACTCTGAAACTGATGCCAGGGCTCATCTGGAAGATTGAAGCCACCCATAATCCATGCAGGGCGGCACGGTGGCACAGTGGTAGCGCTGCTGCCTCGCAGTTAGGAGACCTGGGTTCGCTTCCTGTGTCCTCCCTGCGTGGAGTTTGCATGTTCTCCCCGTGTCTGCATGGGTTTGCTCTGGTTTCCTCCCACAGTCCAAAGACATGCAGGTTAGGTGGATTGGCGATTCTAAATTGGCCCTAGTGTGTGCTGGGTGTGTTTGTGTGTGTCCTGCGGTGGGTTGGCACCCTGCCCGGGATTGGTTCCTGCCTTGTGCCCTGTGTTGGCTGGGATTGGCTCCAGCAGACCGCTGTGTTTGGATTTAGCGGGTTAGAAAATGGATGGATGGACAATCCATGCAAGTATACAATTGAGACTGTGAATTAATACTCAAATTTTTAAAAGAGGAGATGCAAGCGGAATACAGTAGAGATGGAGAGAGATGGATGGTGAGTCAATGTTGTACTAATGAGTGAAAGGACATACCACACAAATAGTCAATGTGTAATAGTTCTTTAAGGCGCCCTAGAAAGCAACATGCACTTCAGAACAAGTAATCCACCTGAAGCTAAATATGTCTGTGTCTAGGCATTACTTGGATGGGAGACCACCCAGGAAAAAGCTTGGGTTTGCTGCTGGAAGGGGTGTTGGAGAGGCCAACAAAGGGCGGTTATCCTGTGGTTTGTGTGTGGATCCTAATGTTACAATGCCGTAACAGAGACACTATGCTGTAAAAACTGGTACTGTCCTTAGGATGAGACGTAAAATCAAGGTCCTGACTCTCTATGGTCATGAAAGATCCCTTGTCGTCCTTTGTAAAGAGTAGGGAGTATCCCAATGTCCTGGCTAAATTGTCTACATTGACCTGGTCATTCTGGCCCCTTAATAATCCTTTGCCCTTATTAGCTAACTATCTCTCTTACCATTTCACCAACTAACAGGTAACGTGTGGTTAGTGTACTGGTGCAAAATGGCTGCTGTCACATCATCCAGGTGGATTGTGGCTCCCCACTCACTATATAAAGTGCTTTGAGAAGTGAGAAAAGTCTCTCTATTATATAAAAAAAATCCTGCGATAAGACAAGACTTTATTGAAGAGATTTCTTTCTAGTCTTGTGAGACGAGACTTTTGACATGAGATTGTTTCAAGTCCCGGCGTCCTCTCAACCATATTCAAACACGCACATGGTCCATTAGCTCTTACAAATTTTTTATGTTTTCCTCACTCTAAGTTCCCAATTAAAGAAGATGTATTATGTCCAAATCTTATTGATGAATTTCATCCAGAAAGGTTATCAACAGAAGAAATGAGTACATGGGCAATCCTAGCACCGAGAAACAAATTAACGTGAAAATTGTCGATCGGCAGATTGGTTAAATGTGTATCAATAGACTATGCTGAAACAGTTGGTGGTGATCGTGTGGAAGATGAAAACATCAGCTTACAGTATCTCATAGAATAACTATAACCGTTAACACCGTCCGGTCTTCCACCAGCCGAATTACTGTTGAAAGAAGGATGAATCCAAGAAAGGTAATGTAGTACAATTTCCCCAGATAACATTAGACACCAAAGGAGATCTTGATATGCCATTCGTATTAAAACGCTTACAGTTTCCTGTTAGAATAGCTTTTGCTATGACAATTAACAAATCACAGGGGCAAACATTTGAAAAGGTCAGTTTATTTATTAGAGAGAAAGAAATGACATTCTCGCACTGGCAGTTACATGTTGCAATGTCACGATGTAAGTCCAAACACAGAATCAAAATTCAATGAGATTTTGATGAAAATTTAATTAAAAAAATTTTTTTTACTGAAATTTTACAGTAAAAGTGTAACTTTAAAAAATATTTGCGTGTTAATTTCAAAGCCAACAGTACGAAATCATATAACGCAACAAATAACTCAAACGCAACATGAAACATAATTTACTTTCAAATTATTACGTTTTACTATTTTTTAATGTGGTTAATTATTTGCTGTAATGTAAAATAGTTAGTTCTATTACGCATATGTAACAATTCCCATGAAAATAACAATCTGTTTAAATTGTACATTCGCATCCCCATACGCAAGCGGCAAAGTGGCTTGTGTGTAGCGCTGGCCCGGGTGTTATTGAGAGAAGCAAGCTGGGTGCAAAGTCCCCTAGTGTTTTATAAGTGTAAAGATTATTATTATTATTATTATTATTATTATTATTATTATTATTACTATTGTTATTAATATTGTCTATCTATCTATCTATCTATCTATCTATCTATCTATCTATCTATCTATCTATCTATCTATCTATCTATCTATCTATCTATCTATCTATTGTTTGCATTTATTTGTTCAACGGATGCTTTTATCTAAAGTAACTTACAAAAGAGGTCAACATAATAAAGTAAACAGCAGTCTGAGGGACGGTTTGAGAACTGTGTTACACAACAAGGTTACAAAACTGATCAGCTCAAGTGAAGAGCTCGGAACAAAATACAAGCGAGTTGCAATTCCTTTTTTACAAAAACCTAACTTAGACAGAAATTAATCAAACAAGAGAGTCTTCAAATGCTTTTTATTGCATTCCTGAGTAGTTTTTACTTTAATTTCTCCCTTTTGTACATTTTCTTTTAACTTATTTCCTTTAATAAACATCTCATTTAGGATACTATGTCTCATTTGGCATTATTCTGGTTTAGAGGACATTACCCTGAGCTGGCTGTCTGAATGGACTTTCTGTTGGATTGTCCTCAAAATTTTCTACTAACTATTGGAAATGTTTGTTCTAACATCCCATCCAGGTTACTGACACTAGTCCTTATAATCTACCTTTTTTGACTTTTTAAAAATGTGTTTTTGCATTTTCACATATATTGTTAATTATTTCAAATTTAATGTAGAACCAAAACAGGTGGGACTTCATAGGAAATCAATACTACTGCTACTGCTACATGCTGCTGCAACTGGTGCCACATTCACTCAAGGGAACTGTAAAGATCTCATCTTCTTATTGTGGCATAGCCCTCAACTGTTAGGATTTGGTTTCCATTAATAGTTTTTATCTGTTTTTCTCCATTATTTTCAAAGATCTAATACTTTGTTTGGGAATTTTATTCGGTCACTGAATTTGAATCTGATATTTAATTTTTGGAGTTTTCATTTGCTTTAATAGTTGCAAAATATTTAAGACATTTTTCATTTTCCATCTTGTATTTTCAAGACCACAATTATTTTTGACTCTCATCATTGGGGCAGCTTATATTATTATTTGTGTCATGGCCAGCGAGAAACAATATGACGGGTTTAAAGATTATCTAGGATTTCATATCCTCAACCAAGTTGTGGATTCAAAACCCCTTTTCAAATTGATACTTTCAAAGATCTTTCTATTCAAAAAGTACTTTTTTTTTCGACTTTTTGTCTTTCATTCTGGATTTGGCACTATTGGTTTTGACACTTATTTGTTATGAGAGATGCAGCGCATATAAAAACTATTTACCCCTTGGAAGTTTCACATTTTATTGTTATGTAACATTGAATCAGAGTGGATTTAATTTGGCTTTCTTGACACTGACCCACATAAAAAAGACTCATTAGGATCAAAGTGAAAGCAGATCTCAGTAAAGTGGCCTAAATTAACTACAGGTGTAAAACACAAAATAATTAATTGTATAAGTATTCATGCCTTTTAATATGACACCCCTAAATCATCACTTGTACAGCCAGTTGGTTTTAGAGGTCACATAATTAGCGCAACAGAGATCATTTGCCGGAGGGTTTCAGTTGGTTGTCAAAATGTCTAAATGCCCCTCATCGGGAAGGACCAACTTGTGGTGAGTCAGTATGGTGGCATAACTTGCACAATGAAGAGAAAAAGAATGCTCCAAACAACTCAGTGAAAAGGTGATTGAAAAGCACAACTCAGAGGATAGATAAATGAAAATATCCAAGTCAGTGAGTATCCCTTGAAGTCCAGTTAAATCAGACACTAAGAAATGGAAAGCGTTTGGGACAGCCGTAAATCTACCCCTCAAAAATTGAGTGACTATGCAAGAAGTAGACTAGTGAGGGAGGCTACCAAAAGACCTATGATAACTCAGATGGAGTTACAAGCTACAGCAAGCTACAGTAGGCCAGGTAGGAGGGACTGTGCATACAGCAAATGTTGTGCAGGTGATTCACCAGCTGTAGCTTAATGGGACAGAAGCAAAGAGAAATAACTCACATGTCATTTTGGATAAAGCTTGCCAGAATGCATATGGGAGACTTTGAAGTCAGGCAGAAGAAGATTAAATTGTCTTATGAGGCCAAAATGGATCTTTTTGGCCAGATGATTAAATACCATTTTTGGCATAAGTCAATCACTGCACATTATGAAAAGCAAACATTCCCACTGTGAAGTATAATAATGGGGGTGTTATGCTGTAGAGATGCTTTTCTGCAGCAGATCATGAAAGGCATGTAAGGGTAGAGAGTAAAACGAATGCATAAAACCTGATGTAGTCTGCAAGAAACCTACACATTGAGAGAAGATTTGTTTTTCAGCAAGACCATCCCAGGCATAAAGCCAAAGCTACACACAAATGGTTTAAAAACAACAATGGTAATGTCCTGGAGTTGCCAAGTCAGAGTCCAGATCTCAGTTCAGTTGAGAATTTGTGGACGGCTTCATCAAAGGCTATTCACTTGCGATCTCTATGCTACCTGACAGTGTTTTTTGTTTTTGCAGTGTCCAGATGTTTAAAGCTGATAGAGACGGGTACACGTACTGGAATGGCTGCCAAAGTTGCATCTATTAAATGTTAACTTAATTATATAACTGAGTTATTATTTTGTGTTTTATATTTATAATTAATTTAGACCACTTTGCAGAGGTCCACTTTCAATTTTTTTTGATCAATTTCAAAAAAGCCAAATTAAATCCACCGTGGTTTGATGCTGTATAATAATAAAAATGTGAAAACTTTCGCAATTGAATGTTTTTTATAACCACTGTCTGTGTGGTCCAATCAGCGACAACTACAAATAATTACAATAAAAAAATCTGTTATTTTTACCTATTTCCTTCATACTCCCTCTCTTGTTTTACATTTAGTCTGTTATATGCAACCCTAACAAAATCTTTTTCTGCTTATTGGCTGAAGTTTTGGATATAGCTATAGTAACATTTCATATACTGAGCTCTCATTTGGATGTTTGGGACAATCTGTCCTACAGCATCTGGGCCTCCAATATTTTACAGTTTCCAAGGGCCCATGATGTTCCTTTAATGATGAACAATTATTTTTACCTGTTATCAGAGTATGTGGGGTATTGTTGCTGAATATTAAAAAAAATTCCTTTTAGAATAAAACCATTTTTTGGAAAAGAAAGAATACTTTCCCTCGGTACTTTAAGATGTAGAATAAATTATATGCAGTGTTTTGAACCACCCTGCCCCCACTTCAACCCCAGAAAATGCAGAAGAGGTAGAGTTTCCAGTAACAGCCCTCCACCCATCTGACCCCTGCATTGACCTCATTGATCTGTTATTAAGTGCAACATCTGAGAGCTTTAAACATTCAGTCAGTGATTAGCCAGCAAGTGTCACTCAGGACCTCTTGGAGGTAAATATTTATTAATTCTTCAAACTGTAACCACAGTACTTCTGACACAACCGTATTTACAGCAGGAAAGTAGTTAAAATGTTTTGCTTTAAAGTAGAATAAGTTGGGTAAGCTCTGTGACACAGGGATTTAAACGCAACCTCACAGCAGTTGAGCTCCACTTTGACTCCCTCTTAGTGTTCTTTGAGTGGAGTTTTCATGTTCATTTACATTTTCACCATGGACTCCATTTTCCTCCTGCTGTCCTTGGACATATAGCTAAGCTCCATTTTGATATTATATTCAATTATTTCTCTTTATTCTCATTAAGCAAACTTCCACTTACTAGACCAACAGGCTAACAGTGGCATAGTGAGTATCTCTGTATGGCTTTGAGACCTAAAGAGCCCCCCTTACCAGACAAAGTCTACAATGTCAGACAAAAAAATATTTTTAATTTTTGCAAGAACAAAAAATATTTTGCACATTTTTTGGCTAAACAAAACAGTGAAAAACTGGTGTGTCATGCATGTGTTGTGATGTAACAGGCGCCAATGTGAGTTAGCCAGTAGAAAACAAAGATATCCATCGTGATAAGTTAAACAAAGTAATTTAATGCTGCCCAAATCAAGCAACTGGCACAACAGATATATGCCAAACTATCAAAGACAACATGTGTCTTTAAAATATCAATGGAAAAGGGAATTGGCAGAATGTGTCATAAATTGAGCAGATTACTGTACATCAGGTGAAGGTAAAGTGTGATGGAAAAGGCTTCCTCTGCTTGTCCTCCTGCCCACCTCTTCCCATTGCAAACAATTACAAACTCATTTATAACAGTGTGTCGAGCAATCTGACAATGGCAGACCCAAGTAAAAATACCGATATGCAGTATTCATATAGAAATATGTATTTAAATTAAAACATTGGGACCTGAAAATGTTTCGTTGTCATATAGTAATGTCATAGCAGTCTTCTTCCGGAATGTAACAAATTGGTCAAAAAGGTGCATTTTTAATTTAGACTCTAAAACATTTGTTTGAATAGTTTCTGACTTCAGTGGAACTATAGGAGAACACGCTTGTCATGCGTTTCTAGGGATCGATGGAAAAAAATGTGGGAAATTGTCAAGGATTCCATAAGATCCCATTAGTACACATTTGAGTTTGCTGTGTTGAGGTTTTTCCACTATATGTTGAGTGCAGTATTTTTACAGTTAATAGTTATCATCTTGTTTTAAATGTCCTGATTCGGTCCATTTAATGTGTTGAATTATGAATGTCATTTTTATTGTTTCCGATTGTTATTGCCATGTTGTTGAGTGCAATTGCACTGCTATTTAGTATCAGGTAATAATAACAATTGTAATTCTTTACGCTTATATAGCACTTTTCTCACTACTTAAAGCACTTTACATAGTGAGTGGATAGCCTAGATGATGTGATGGCAGCCATTTTTGCACCAGAACACTCATCACACATTAGGTGGTGAAGTGGTGAGAGACAGTTTGACAGAGACCTAATGATAAGGGGGCTAGAATGACCAGGCCATGGTGGATAGTTTAGCCGGGACATTGGAGTACACCTTACTCTTTGTGAAGGATGCCCAGGGATATTTTATAACCAGAGAGAGTCGAGTCCCCATCACAGCACTGGGGCTTTAGGATCCACACACAAACCACAGGGAAAACACCCCCAGCTGGCTTCATCAACACCTCTTCCAGCAACAATCCAAGCTTTTCCTAGATGGTCTCTCATCCAAGTACTGGCCAGGGACAAACATGTTTTGCTTCAGTTGGATTACCTGTTCTGAAGTGCATGTACTTCTCTAGAGCTTCTTAAAGAGCTACTACACATTGACTATTGTGTGGTCTGTCCTTTCACTCATTAGTACAACATCAACTCACTACCTGTTTCTCTCCATCTCTACTGTATGTCACCTGCATCTCCTTCTTTAACCATCTGAATTTTCATTCCCAGTCCCAGCTCTATACTTGCCTGAACTGTGGGTGGCTTAAAGCTATCAGATGAGCCCGGACATCAGTTTCAGAGTCAGAGTCTATTCCAACAAAATCCTAGTGTCATCATTCTATAGAGTCTTCTAGTGACCCCTTACATCAGTCTTCCACAACATTTAAAGAGCCAGGTCACTTAGGCTGTTTAAGGTACAGCACAATCCCCAACACTGCACTGGGGAATTGTGATCCACATTCAGACTACAGGGTAAGCATCCCATGGTGACCTCGTCAACACATCTACAAGCAGCAACCTAAGCTTTTCCTGGTTTTCCTGGCCAGACACAAATATGCTTAGCTTCAGGTGAATTTATCTGTTCTGAACTGAATGTGGTATGGAAGCTAAACTGCCTACAGAACTTCCTGAATGTCATTCCTTAGAGGTTTTGGTCTATGCTGACCTGACAGCATCATGCAATCCCTGCAGATGTTTTTTAACTGAATACTCATGTTGAAAATCTCTTGTTCCACTGCAACCTAAGGATGTTCTGTTGGATTGGGATCTATGGAGTGTAAACTGAGCTTGCAGTCTTATTTGTGGAACCAGACTGAGATGATGCACGTTTGTTGACATGATACACTTTTCTGCTTGGAAATATCCATTTGAGAAACTCTAGGCTGTGATCATAAAGTGCTGGTCAGCTGAAATGCTCAGGTAGTTTTCTAATGGTGCACAGTGGATATGAAGAGGTCAAATGTGTCAAAAAGATATGCCCCACATCATTATGTGACCACACCTAGCTTGTTCCATTGACACAAGGCAGGAAGAACTTACATATACCGGTATATCCTTTTTGTGCCAAATTCTGATTCTATAATCTATGTGTTGCAGGAAAAACCAAGGCTCATCAAACTAGGTGACATTTTTCCAAATCTTCATTCAACCAATTTTTATCATCACAGACCCACTGTAACATTACTTTCTTTTTCTTAGCTGATAATAAGGATCAGATGTACTGAATTCAGAGATGGCCTTCTGCAAAGGGCTCTTCTTTGAGTATTTGTGGAAACAAGTCTCTTGTGACATGTCGCATTAATAAGGTGTATTTGTCCACAGTAATATATTACTGGATATTTTCTGTGTTTTGCAACTTTGTCTGCAAATTATAGAGAATGTACTCTTTGAAAACCCCAGGAAGGCAACTACTGTATTTCTAAGAGTGTAAAACTGTTACATCTGGTGCCGTCATACAATGCTGAAAGTCATTTAGGTCAGACATTCTAATGATTAATGGAAAATAAAACTAAATTTTTTGACCAAATGTACATGCTATACATATATTTCAAGACATATGCTATTTGTGTTAAAACTTTTCTTCATTGTAGTTGTGCTAATACTGCAGTGTTCACTGTCGACAGCCACAAATGAGGATGGGTGTGCAGAAGTGTCTTTAAGAACTTGCAGATCATGGCACTGTACTCTGTGAACATGACAATAAATTTAAAATGAAACCTAAAACAGATAGCTTCGCCTGAAGACTTACCTGTTACTGAAATATCTCCACCTAGGAAAAGTCAACTCAAGTCAAGTCAAGTGGCATTATTGTCATACCATCTATACACAGCATTGCAATATATAATGTTATGAAATAACTTTCCTAAGGACCATGGTGCAACATATACATAAACACAGGACAAGAGCAAGACAAGTAATAAATTGTACTATACTATAACACAAACAAATAAATTAATACATAATAAATAAATGAATAGATATAATAATGAAAAAGTAAACAATAACATAAACTAATAATAAAAAACAACAGTAGTAGTAAATGAAATGTATAAATAAACTACTAGCAGCAAATCTGAGGATAGAGGGACAGCCAAAGGGAAGAAGCTGGTGTAGAACCTTCTAGAACTGGTGCAGGTGCTTTAGTACCTTCTGACAGATGGAAGTGGGACAAAGAGACCATAGGAGGGCATCCTCCACAATGCTGTAGCCTTTACAGATGCAATGCTGGATAAAGATGTCTTAAATGGAGGACAGAGAGATCTTTTCTGCTGTGTGCACTACCCATTGTAGGTCCTTGAAGTCAGAGACACTGCAGTTCCCAAACCAGTGATGAAGCTTGTCAGAACACTCTCAATAGTATCTTTAAGGAAGTGGAGATGCTACTGTGCATTCCTGGCTTTGGGGTGCTGTTAATTGACTAAGTAAGGTCAGCTGTCAGGTGCACACCAAGGAATTTGGTGCTCTTGACCAATTCTACCACAGAGCCCTCATTGTATCTGCTATTCTGTAAACTGACTGATAGCTGTTGCTGATGAGACTCACCACTGTTGTGTCATCAAAAAAGGTAATGATGGTGTTAAAGCTGTACGCAGCCAAACACTCATAAACCAGCAGAGTGAGCAGAAGTGAGATGAGTACACAGCCATTCCAGTGCTCAGTGTGATGGTGCTGGAGATGGTGTTTCTTACCCAGACTGTCTTGGGTCTCACTGGCAGGAAGTTCAAGATCTAGTTGTATGGGGATGTGTTGTAGCTTAGTAGACTCAACTTCCCTATGGGTTTCTGAGGGATGGTTGTGATGAATGCTGAACTGAAGTCTATGTAGCAAAAGTGCCTCTTTTGTCCAGATGGGACAGGGCCAGATGAAGAGTAGATGATATGGCATCCTCATTGGAACTGTTTGGGCAATAAGTAAATTGGAGAGGGTCATGTGATGTGCAAAGTCCAGCTTTCAGGTAGTCCAAGACTAACCTTTTGAAGCACTTCACGATAACCAGTGTGATGATTATAGGTTGACAGACAATGAGACAAAAGACAAAATAATACTTCAGCACGGGTATAATGGTTCCTGTTTTAAAGCACTTGGAGACAACCACCTGAAGATGTCTGTAAAGACATCCACAGAGCTGGTTTAATATTCCCTGAGCACTTGGCCTGGTATATTGTTGACAAGTGTGATCCCCTAATCTGAGCACAATAAACCATCCTTAGCTGACCCTGTTTTTGAGGAGCTAATACTCATTCTTTCCACATCATATTCTGTATATGCAGAGGACACACAATAATATCATGAGGTCACACAATAATATTATATTAACTATTGAGCCCTTAGGGCACCATCCTAGGTATTTCTCCACTCTCTGCTTTGCCTCATTACCAGGTCCATAAAAATCTTTATCAAAAGGCAAGATAAGACCTCCCCTTGAAAGAATACTCCACCTCAGCTATTCTTATGGTAACCTGTATATAAGCAACAGGTATGGATCTATACAGACATGTTTGAATTGTGTTACAAGGAGTAATTGCAAAAATAGTCATGCTTGTGCCCCCCCCCCCCAACATGTAAAGTGAATAAACTTAAAAATTGTCCACCTAGCTAAAAGTAATAAATTCAAGTAACACAAAGTAAGTGATTCAGGAGTTAGAAGAAGTACAAACTGACCCACTGTCTTTCCAGGACAGGTATATGGCATTGTCATGAGATCAGATTTCAAATGTACTCTGCAAATGACTTAGACACACCACATTAAAAACATATTGGCAGGCTTCAGCATATGTAGGTCTTAAACGGTTTCTTGGGTGCAGAAGTTTGAAATGTACTTTAATGTCCAAAAATATCAAAATTGTCCATCAAGGAATGTAACCTATTAAAGAAAACTCTGGGTTGGAAGGACCAGGCCAAAGCAGAATCTTTAACAATATACATATTTATTTGAAAATCACAAAAAACACACACACCAACAAAATGACAAAAAGGCAAAATAATGGCAAATCTAAAGCAAAGGTCCAACCTGCAATCCAATAAACAGTACTACAAAAAACACAAGCAAGAAATTTAGGCTGAGGGCAGTCCTTCAACAGTGACATCAGGATTGTCCCATCACTTGGTGTTCCACCCACAAAGTACAAGGAGCGTAGGAGAACAACACAAAATACATAGAAAGTAAATAATAAATAAATAGAACAGTATTAGCTAAATTTAGATAATTACCTATAAAATAATGCATTTTAAAAAACAAAAATATATAGAAAAGAAAAATAAACATAAGCTAGCGAATATACCCAAACTGAAATTTGACGCTGACTTCATATACATCACATTGACATTTAAGCCTCATCCAGATAATATTTCCAGAGTAGACCTATATCCCTTTTTTAAGAAACAAAAACAGCCTGGGGAGTTTTGAGGCTATTCTACTACACTCACTGGCCAATTTATTAGGCACATCTTGCTAGTACTGGGTTGGACCCCCATTTGCTTTCAGAATCATTTATAATTCTTCATGGCATAGATTCAACAAGGTGCTGGAAACATTCCTCAGGTTTTTGGTCCATATTGACATGATAGCAGCATGCAGTTGCTGCAGATTTGTGAACTGCATATCCATGATGGGAATCTCCCATTCCACCACATCCCAAAGATGCTCTATTAGATTGAGATCTGGTGACTGTGGAGGACATTTGAGTCCAGTGAACACATTGTCATGTTCAAGAAACCAATTTGAGATGATTTGAGCTTTGTGACATGGTGCATTATCCTGCTGGAAGTAGCCATCAGAAGATGGGTATACTGCAGTCATAAAGGGATAGATGTGATCAGCAACAATACTCAGGTAGACTGTGGCATTTAAATGATGTTCAATTGGTATTAAGTGGACAAAAGTGTGCTAAGAAAATATCCCCCACACCATTACACCACCATCACCAGCCTGAACTGTTGATACAATGCAGGATGGATCCATGCTTTCATGATGTTGATGCCAAATTCTGACCCTGCCCTCCGAATAGCACAGCAGAAATCAAAACTTATCAGACTAAGCAATGTTTTTCCAATCTTCTATTGTTCAATTTTGGTCAGCCGATGTGAATTGTAGTCTCAGTTGCCTGTTGTTAGCTGACAGGAGTGGTACCTGGTGTGGTCTCCTGCTGCTATAACCCATCTGCTTCAAGGTGTGATGTGTTGTGCATTCAGAGATGTTCTTCTGCATACCTCAGTTGTAACAATTGGTTATTTGAGTTACTGTTGGCTTTCTATCAGCTCAAACCAGCCTGGCCATTCTGCTCCAACTTCTGGCATCAACGCTGCATTTTTGCCCAGAGAACTGCTGCTCACTGGATATTTTCCCTTTTTTGGACCATTCTCTGCTATCCGTAGAGATGGTTGTGCCTGAACATCCCAGTCGATCAGCAATTTCTGAAATTCTCAGACCAGCCCATCGGGCACCAACAACCATGCCATGCTCAAAGTTACTTAAATCACCTTTATTCCCCATTCTGATGCTTGGTTTGAAGTTCAGCAGGTCTTCTTGACAATGTCTACATGCCTAAATGCACTGAGTTGCTGCCATGTGATTGGCTGATTAGATATTTGCGTTAAGAAGCAGTTGAACAAGTGTACCTAATAAAATGGCTGGTGAGTGTATAGCTTCTCCTGGTGGCCCCAGGTGCTACTGCAACAATGGATACCAGCCTTTTGTTAAAGACATAGGACATACTCCAAACACCTGCCTACAATAGTCTTGGAGGACTATTAGCCTATATGCTATGCTCCAGCACTGTCCATCTCTACTTATGCCCCAGGAATTCTAAATTCTTGGACCCCCTCCATTACATTGGAACACAACACACCCTGCTGAGTGTCTTCTGTCACTGATGTTGAAAAGCAATTTGTAGAACCTCTCATGTAGACTTTAACAAAGAGATCTTAATGGATGGGGAATGTCTCTTAATACAGTATTTGAGATCTGCTAAGTAATAGACATGTATTTAAGGGGTTCGAACAGATCGCAAAACAGGTGTTATCAAAACTATTTGTGAACTGGGATCAATGAGATTTTTGTGAGGTACCACCAATTTTTGAGTTACTATATGGAAGGCAGTCATCAGATATTTCATGTTTTTGAAAAGAAGAAGGAGAACAAAACCCCATATTGAAAATGATTTATTTCAGTATGTTGATGATGTCTAGAATAGATCCTTTAGGTAGCAGCCCAACAAACTTGGACACTATTTTATAGCCACAGAACCTCCATCTGGGAGTTTAATTTTGGGATGGGTTGACAGTGTTAGCCATCACCCATAAGGAAAACCATCCTAGCTCAACAGTAAGATCTGCTTGAAATAAAAGTGAAAAAATTCCGACAGATTATTGTATCTTGCAGTCTCTCTGCAGAAAAAGAAAATAAAACCAAAATTTACAGTTGTCCACCCATTAGTTACAAAGTTTCAAATTACATGTTGGATCCACCTCAGAATCTGCTAAATGAAGTCACATACTGGTCCAGTTAGAAAAGGCTTAGTTAGGCTTTGTTTTCATGTTCATTGAAAAAATAGTATATCAAATCTCTGAGGTGTAATGACCTAAAGTGCTTCTGGGAAAAAACTGGTTCCAGCTTGGTGTATTTAACAGGAAATGCAAAGGAAATAAAAGTCTTTAGCACACCCTATTGACGTGATGCATCCTTCCCTTTGGGTTTGATGGGGCCTTTTTAACCATTCAGTACTTTGTGGATAGCCTCCTACACCCACACGTCTAGTGCAGTGTATCTTGACTACGTCAGAGATTTTTTTCACACACTTGAGATAAACACACGCACCACTTAGATGCAATTGAGGACACATTAAATGTTTGAGGTTTTTCCAATAATCTCAATAAATGTCATCAGTTGTATTCTAGGAATTTATTCAGATCAGTAAAGACCAATAGGAAAATTCAAGACATAGATGTTCAAAGTATAGGTGAATATTGCCAGCCTGAAACCTGAGACACGTACAGATGTTCCTAAAATCTGTAGATTATTATTCAAGGTTATTGCCAATATATCTAAAAGAATCCCTTTTCTTACTAATACCATAAAGAACTGAGTGGCTTTGAGTCTTTTTGGCCTATGAAGCTCACAGTACCTTTAGAGACTTAAATGATTGTCATCCACTGATTTTTTTCCCACATTTCTCTTCATATAACTCTGAGTCAGGGTTACAAGCAGTGTTGTCACATACTATCCCAGCTGAAAACTGCTCCAGAGGAAGCAGATTTATGCATTCATGTAGTATAATGCCAATGAAATTAGCAATCTTATTTTTCGGGCTTAATTTTTTCCCCGATGACCAATTATTCCTTCACAACTGTGCATTTTCAGGGTGACTAGATGGGTCTTTGCTCTTCAGCCACTTCAAGCTGCTTCACAGAAAATAGTCCGACTCTGTCTTTTCTTGCAAACACAAGCTCATGGAAAAGTCTAAACGAACCAGTAGGCAGAAACTGAGGGGTGTGGGGAAATCTCACAAATATGACCACCAACATTCTCCTATGGGAATCCTTTTCAGGTAGCAGAATGGGGTGTCACATCTGATGAAAAATGCATAAAAGGTTTTTTAAAAGGTAGTCTTCTGCCAGTTTTCCACATCACCATTCTGCATTCTATGTAGGTGTCTGTCCAAAAAATTCTTCTCAGACTTAATTTGGGAAATTGTTGACCCAAGATGGGCAATAGAGAGACAACACCCAAAGATGATACTACAGTTTCATCCTGAGCTGAGGCAGAGCACACAGCAAAACAGTTTTTAACATTTTTTTTTCTTTTTCCTCAGTTGCCTTCCAGTAAACCTGAACCTTGTTGGTTCCCCAATTGTTTCTGTTTATCAGTCTTTAGGTCATTAATTGACAGGTCATTATTTTTTGAAAACAGATCAGAGTTAAGCAAAGTCTAAAGGCCAAACAACCTGTATCTGAAAAGACCCGTGTGACTCACAAATACAGTGAGGATCCTGTGATCTGAGTATAATGCAACCTGTAAGCATCTCTAGCGTACGTCAAACTTTCAAAAAAGTTTAGTCATGTGGCTGGCAGTGGTGAGATTTTCTGCCATAGAGAAAAGATATTTATTTCATTTAACAGTCTTGTGGACTGCACAGAGATCAAAGCAAACATACTGGTTAATTTTTTCTTTGCTAATAATTCCTATTGTGAATAACCCACCAGTTCAATAATGCTTTTTTTTAGCTTAGTCTTGAGCTAAGACTAAGCTCATGCATAACTCCTCATGTAAAGCTAAGGTGAGCCAGTCCACATTTCTTGCAGGAATCATAGCAGCTAGTCCACAAAAAGTGGAGGAAACATGCATAGCTAATGACAGTGGGCCATGTCTGTTTCTATTTCAAAGAGATAAATTGGAATAAAATGGAATACTTTTCACTGTCCTCAAAATGAACATAATGTTATCACACACATGCGATTGGGAGGCAGCTAGAGAGCCTGAATAATTGTATTACCACACCAGACCAGGGGAAGGCGAGCTGCACTAACTCTCTCTCTCAATCCTCTGCAGACCATCCACATGAAATCCCACTAGGTTCTGGCACCATTGATGATGTCACTTAAGGTTCCGAGGATGTCACTTCCTGTACTTGCCTTTAAAGCGGCCATGTTCTCATTGACAAATCAGTTCTGTTTGTACCGTTCACAACTCATCAAAAAGTTACCCATTTTGCAGCCAGGGATATGATACGGGTGGTTGCCCCAAACCTTTAATGTTTCCTGTGTCTAATTGTGACAATGTGTTTGTTGCTTTGAAGCACTAAGTATCTACCAGTCACATAATGGGAGGGGCAGGGAAATAAAAAATGGGCATTGCTCTAGCATTGTGTACCTTTGTACATCGGTTTATTTACAGCAACCACCATTTTGAGCTAACCTGCTATGCCTAATTTATATCTAACAATCTGTCTTTACCAGAGCTGGGCCTAGAGGTATTTTCATCTGAGGCAGGAGGATAAATTTGGGCCCCTATGTATATAGTTTTTTTATTACTAATAAGTATTAAATAAAAATAAATAAATACAGTAAATGATTTTAAGAACAAAATAAATGTATTAATTGTTAAATAAAAAAATCACAGAATAGTACAATAGTAATAAGAACATAGAATTGCACATATTAAAAATAAAATCACACCAACCTTAACAAAAGAAAAACAAAATAAGTATTACACATGAGATGAATTAGAATATTAAAAAATTTCAGTAATTTAATTTAATAATAGAGACAAAATAATATCAATAATACTTTACACAAAACAAAATCTTCTTACATAATATGCTACTGTGGCTGTTCGTTTGTCTATTCAGGATTTTAAATCATCTGTAGCTCGCAAACCGTTTGAACTATTGACCTGAAATTTGCTACACATATACTAAGTGACCTCTACTGTCCGCTTTCGGGGTGATGATTTTTATTACTCTTTCTATTTTTATTTTATTTTTATTGTAGAATCAACTCTCTGCAGCGACCAACAGGCAGCCGTGCGGCGTGTGCATAGGGGCACCGTTCTCATCGCTACCACCTTCGCTGTCACTTCCCCTACCTCTTCATATCTTAAATCATTCTTGAGTGCCAGCTTAAGTGAAAAATTAAAGAAAACGTACTAAGTAACTGCAACACAAAAACTGACTTAATCAGTTTAAACGCAAAAAGATGCTGAAGGAAAAAGAGAAGAAGCAGGCTGCTAGGGTGGAAAAAACAAGAGCTGCTCACAAAGCAGCAAGCACATCAACCTCTGAGCAAACGAATGATAAACGTACAGAGAAAGAGTATGAAAACTATAAGTCAAGTGTATTCACTGCACGTTATCATGCAGTACGCCATTACTGGTGTAATATACAGTGCTATCATGTTTGTACTATACTGCTTACTAGGGCGATATCATACGAGGAAACGAGTGTATTGAGTGAGAGCGTCTGATGCAAATCATCAATTTGCTTAAGGTATTTGACGAACATTGCAACATACATTTGGCTTTTTTCTTTTTTTATTTTGCAATTTATTCATTTTCATTTTTCATCAATTTGGTGCCCTTTCCCATTGTTCACCCGAGGCAAGTGCCCGTTTGCCTCACCCTTGTCCTGGCCCTGGTCTTTACTCACGAATATTCTTTGACCTTGTTAATAATGATCCTTTTTTTAACTATTTCCCCACACTAATTTTCAGCTCACCCACCAACCCAACATCTGGGTTGCCAGCCACGCTTTAAAGGGTGTTGCTGCAAGACCTTGAAAAGAATTTAGCTCTGTTCATACAATGCTTACAAAGTTATTGTGGAATCGTAAAGTATTAAATTAGTATTGTTGCAATTGACCAAAAAAACTTTTAGAAGGTCCATCTAAAATAATTTTAAACAATTCAAATGCCCCATTATTAAATATTTGATGAAAAAAACACTAATACTTATTTCTGAAATTGCAGCTTTCACTCTCTTCAGAAAAGACACATCTGAACACTGCTGTTTTTTCAGAGATGACTTCTTATAGCTGAACAGAAACCCTCAGTAACCAGCTGTTTTTACATTCTGAATTGGACTGATTTCTGGGGTTTGACTGGGCTACACAGTGGCGTAGTTAGGGGCGGGCAGAGGGGGCAGTCCGCCCCGGGCGGCACATTTTTGGGGGCGGCATTATTGGCCAAAAGGCTCAGAACACTTCACGTGTAAGCAGCAGGGTTTGGAAAAATATCACTCATGAATGAAAAAAGTCAAATTCTCTGATTTTCATCCATAAATGCTTCAAAAATCATTTTTAGATGGTCCTTCTGTGACGGCATCAGACACGGCAGTTGATATTTATGAGGCAATAACAAATATAAACAGAAACATTACACCGATAATAAGTTCTAGGAAGATAAACAACTAATTCACAATTTATAATTTCGTTTCGTTAACAATCCGAATGCGTTCTTGCTCATCCCCACCTATCACTTGTACACCACACCGGTTCTGGTTTTCGCAGTGTAATTATATTAAACTAATAATCAGAACACGGCTTATCAGTGCGTCTGTACTATATTCTTGTCTAGTTGATGCTTATAAATAATTACATGTGAAAAAAATATTGCTGTTTCTCTATATATAAATAAATCTATGCAAAATGTATCTTAATTTTTCTCTATATGTAATTTTAATTTTCTATTTAAATAGGTTAACATATTCAGATATGTTGGAGGGTGGCAAACTGAAGCCCTGCCCCGCCACGAGTGGCGCAAACTCGAGCTACGCCACTGGGGCTACACTGAGTTTTTTAGTCACCCTAGTGTTTCTTTGACTGTATGTTTTGCATCAAAGATTGGCTTGAGCAAAACTCTTCTACTACATCAGTTTAATTTCCTAATGTTTCTCTGTATTCTGCTTTTTTGCTCTTACTATAACACTTCCTGGCCATAATGCACAGTGACCAGTTATAACATAAAGGTGCAATTACCATACTTCATAGTAGGGATAGCATTCTCAGTATACTGTATGTGGTATTACAACACAACTGGCGGTTAATATTTAAACACAGAGTCTCTCTCATGTTCCTTCAGACATACTGCAGATGAGACGTGATGTGAGCTTTTTCAAAGACTGTTTTGCTTATTGTTGGAGGCAGCTCCTTATATCTTACCTGTGGAAAACCGTAAATCAAGTCAAGCCAAGTTATTGTCATGTATACATAGTACAGACAAATTTTTACTTGTATGCTTCCTCAAAACAGTTGACAAGTATACAATACAAATTATAAATAAATTAAAAAGTACACATAGCATGCATCATATAGTGAACAAAACAGATATAGACAAAAAAAGAAGGATTGGGGCTCCAGGGGATACGCCAGTTAATGTCCAGGATGGAGAACTAAAAAAGTCTGAATTAGTATAAGCTGACCTAATTCAGGGTGTCCATAAGAAATATAATGATTTATTTCATGATGTACAAATACATAATAAACATGAATAATTGCATCAGATGCTTCAGTTTAAATCTTAAATCAGAGCCTTGGTAAAGGATCAAAAATCAAAAACATCATATTTATAATCACTGACCTTGAAGACCTTGAAATAGTTTAAAACAATACCCTGTAAAAGTCAATCTTAGAAAGTTAATGTTTGATGGGTTTGTCTTTTGAATTTATCTTTATTTTAAAAACAACACAGAACACACAAAAAACTGCATTAAAGGGGCAAGCAGCATAAAACAAATAAATAAAATATAAATAGTGTAGTTCACAAAATACAATAATAAAAAAAATCATCCATCCATCCATCCATCCATCCATTTTCCAACCCGCTGAATCCGAACACAGGGTCACGGGGGTCTGCTGGAGCCAATCCCAGCCAACACAGGGCACAAGGCAGGAAACAAACCTGGGCAGGGTGCCAACCCACCGCAGGACACACACAAACACACCCACACACCAAGCACACACTAGGGCCAATTTAGAATCACCAATCCACCTAACCTGCATGTCTTTGGACTGTGGGAGGAAACCGGAGCGCCCGGAGGAAACCAACACAGACACGGGGAGAACATGCAAACTCCACGCAGGTAGGGCCCGAGAAGCGAACCCAGGTCCCCAGATCTGTGCAGACATAAAAGAATAGAAATGTAATATAAATAAGGGCATTGCACAAATCTATATAATGCATATCCCTACAAAACTGTATCACATGCATTTGAAACAAAACATTTGACGAGGTTTAAAAAAAATATAATGCAGTATATTTTCATATTTTGATATAATAATCAACTCATATAAATTGCACCTTTTACCTAAGGGGAATGACAAAGCAAAATAAAGAAAAATGACTTATGACTTTTATTAAGTTAATGGAAATGGGAACAAATATTTTAATGTATCAAACCCCAAACGCCAGACACAACTACACAACACAGTCACGGGTTCAAATACAAGGAGCTTTATTTAAGCCAAAAGGTAAGAAAATCTGCTTCTTTTAAGCCAAAGCTACACAGGAATGGCTTAAAAGCAACGTGTAAAATACAAAGAAATCATTGCAACTGCATAACCTGACAAGAGTTATTCTGCACCTCCTGTGAGCCAGTTGCCATTAAATGTGCCGTCCCTTCTTTCTTGGGGCTTTTCCTTCTGTTCTTCCCTTCTTTGCCTGGGACAGAGACTTGAGGTTGGACTGTCTGGGCTTCACCAGGTTTTCAAATGGGCACCACCCTTTACTGGTGTTTCGTCAATTATCTCATAATGTCTCGGGTTTGACAGTAGAACTAGCATCCAGGATCTACCCCCTCTGCACTTCAGGTCCAATTACCATCCAACTTTGTCCCTGTCATTTTCACCAGCTACATTCATCTATTGATCATTCCACTTAAGCCAAAGCCACCTAGAGGCAGTCTCCACCTGCTTGCCAATGTCATCCAAGAGCATTTTTGTGAGTAGGACTACTAAACCAAAGGACATCAATTTTAAATTACAGTGAGTTCCCTGGGACCCCTGCAGCAGAGTTCCACAGAGACATTTTAGGCAGTCTGTCCCCTCTGCCTGCACTCAAGGATGAGGTCTTTATATTTCCTGAGCTTACACTCATGTGCTTCCTCATTCCTCATCTCTCAGGCAGTGCTGGTGCTAGGTTAGTTTGCGCCCCAGGCCAACCTTGTTAGTGTGCCAACCGACTCTGTTCTGTAGCTAAGTGGTGCATTTGGATTTTTCCCTCCCTTATGATCTACGCTATTGGTGAAAGCCTAATTTGCTTTATTGGTGGCAGGAACCATCAGTTCCAGGAGGACAACCTGCTTTGTGGCTTTGTACCAAAGAATGATGTCACTTTTTAATCAGCCTGATTATGTTGATAACAAGAGACCCTGTAGCCTGTATCTTACTATTCTTCCAATTCCTCTCATTCTCCAATTCCACAGTCAATTGTGCTGGAACCTCATCATGCCACCACCAGAATTTCCTATCCAACAGGTTTGCTTGGGAGGATGAGAGAATGCACTCCAAGCTGGTGTGTCACTCACACATTGTGCAACCTGAGTTTTCTATCAGTCTCTACCAATGCAGGTCTATTGGGATGGGCAAAATGTAATAGAGCAAAGTAAGAGCTCAATTCTTAGCCTTCTGTTCTTGGCTAACAAGAGTGGATCCCGATGTTGTCTTCAGCTATTGTAGCCCATCCACCTCAAGTTTTTATGTATGGTGTACAATGAGATGCTCACCACAGTTGTTATCTGAATTACTATAGCCTTTCTGTCAGTTTGAACCAGTTTGGCCATTCTCTTATGTCATTTCTCATCAAAAAGACACTTCCGTCCACAGAACTGCCACTCACTGAATGCTGAGATTAAATTTTTTCTCATTCTGGTGTTTGATGTGAACATTAAGTGAAGCACCTGGCATCTGTCTGTGTGATCTTATGCACTGCTGCTGCATAATGGTTGATAGATAACTAAATTGATAAGCAGACATACATGTATTCCAAATAATGTGCTCAGTGATGATAGATAGATAGATAGATAGATAGATAGATAGATAGATAGATAGATAGATAGATAGATAGATAGATAGATAGATAGATAGATAGATAGATAGATAGATAGATAGATAGATAGATAGATAGATAGATAGATAGATAGATAGATAGATAGATAGACTGTTTCATGTCATAAGAGATATTCTTATGATTGACTGTTCAGAAACCTTAAAACTTGTTGGTAGAATCTTTTCCTGAATGCATATTTTCCAGAAGGTAGGAGTAAAAAAAGTAGGTGTACAGGATGGCTGTGGTCTTAAATAAAATTGCTTGCCTTTCTAAGGAAGTGAGTATCCTGAATAGAAAGCACTTGGGTGCCAATTATATTCTGTGCTGTCTAAGGCCAACCTGAAACCAGGGCTTTATGACTTAGCCAACTAGGTGCCACACCAGGACAAGATGCAGCCAGCAAGGATTTACTCTACTGTACCTACAGAAGTATCTAAGAACAGATGGAGAAATGTAAGCTGTCCTCAAACATACTAGTGAGTCTTTTTCACAACTGCTCACTTTAGTTCATCAGTGACAGTCACTCCAAGAAGTCTAAAGCAGTGACTTCTTTTAACAGCACCTCATCCAATATAGATTGTAGTGTTGTTTGTCTTCCGCTTTCTGAAGTCAATGACTGCAGATCCTTGGTTTTGCCGATATTGAGTGTAAGCTTTTTTTCCCAGCCCCAATCAGTCAACATGTAAACCTCTTCCCTGTATGCTGTCTTGTCATTGTTGATGATTTGGACTGTGATGGTGGTGTCATCACTGAATTTAATTCCTTTACAGTCACCATTGGTCTTTTGGTGGTCTTTTTGAATTACAGTCGGAAAGACCACTGAATATATCTCAGTCTATTTAACACTTCTCCACCTCTTCCTCATTCTCCTTCTCCTCCTCCTCCTTCTTCTTCTTATTATTATAACATTTGGTTGTCATTGCCTTGTAAATTGTTGACAGATCTGCATTCAGATGTTATGTGGAATTTGAGAAGGTGTACAGCCATGCACCCTGTGGTTTATTTTGGAGGATTCCATAAAATTATGGAACTGTGAAGTTGTTGCTACGTGCCATCAGACCTGTATATTTACTGAGCAATAGTTATCTTTGCATATTTTAAATCAAGTCATGTCTTTTTACACTTGCCAATTCCAAAGGAGTGCATCTTTCCTAGGCATGCTGTTGATTTTCATGGTCAGGATGTTAAGGTGTAACAGATTTAGACATTCTTCAGTATGTGGGCCTGAGGGCTGTATCTCAGCTGTCAACAGAACATGTTGTCCTCTTGATCATTTCTAATCTCTCTAGTAGTTTCCAGCTGAGGGTGAATCATTAGAGATAATAATCAGCAATTGGAGACCTGTTCCCATATTTATCAAGCAGCTCAGAATTTCGCCTAGGAATTGCACTAAAAGCCTGACTAGGGTAAGAATATGTCCTACCATAGACCACATGAGGAGAGCTTTTGAAGTGTTCTATGCCTGCTCCCAGGAAGGAGTGGGAGTTCATGTTTGAGAATGAATGATATCATAATTTTATAGCACCCTAAGTTGCAAAATACTCATGATGACTTCTTGCAGTTTCTTTGGAATTCATGATAACAGTTTGTAGTTTTCTGATACTAAAGCTAAGGCTTCACCATAGATATTGTTTGCAATTCACATATGCATACTCATCCTCACATGGGGCAATGAATGTTATGTGTATGCCACCAGTCACACCAGCTACTCCAGAAAAACACAGCTCCTAGCAAGATAGTTCTCTTAAAACCTGATGAATTTAGGAGTAGGTTCCTAAATTAAGAAAATTGATCAAATGTTTTTACTCTTACTCCAAAAAATTTGTGTCACTCTGAGATCTTTGAGCCCATTAGGACTGTTTTCCTACTCTGAGATGCTCAATAAATATGGGCACTGAAGTCTTGTTTTGTAAGAAAAGTGGAACATATTCAGCAGGTAAAATGGTAGCTGCTACCCCAAGTGGAAGTGTTTATTCATAAACAGATTGCTTTACCAGAATGATGGATAACTTTGGATGATGATATAAAAGTTGAAGCTAAATCCTTGGATGAAGCTCTTGGTATTATTCATTTTACATTTCTCAGACCTCATGTGTTGTGGTAAAGTGATAACAAGGCAATGGACTTATTAATCTAAACAGGCAAATAAAGAGCCATTTAAAGTAGTCTGAGTATCAAGGGTAAGTCACCAGGACATCTCACATGGGAGATTTATAGGGAATGAACAAAAAGGAGGAAACTCTGAGGCATGAAAACATAGGGCATGCTAGGGTGATTATGCCTCTCAGATATCAGGAAGGTGTCTGAAACATTCCCTCAAAGAGCTAGAAATTTTTACTGTATAGTGAAAGTCTGGCCAGCCCTACTCTTCTTGTACCACTTGCCTGTTGTGAGCCTCACCGTGATAAATGCAAGTATGTTCATCAGTCTTATCAAAGATTTTATTCTCCCTTAGAGATTAACAAAGTATACTCAAATCTGAACTCATGTGAAATTTTTTTAGTTGCACAAAGGTGAAATACATGAAATTAATTATGTGAATTCTAAAAAAAATGAGGGATTCTCAGCCTGTTTAGTTTTTGTCAGCCATGCTTAGTTTTTATTTGTAATTTAGTTAGAAGGGTGTGAAGAATTTTGCTTCCCTACATTGGACGGGTGTATTTGCCCAAAGTTGGTTCCCTTTTTGTAACAGATGGTGTTAGGATAGGTTTTGACTCTGTAAAACCCTATGATTAGAAAGGAAACATAATAGAAAGATGGATAAAGCAATATTTTGTTATTATACACTTTTGTATTAATAAATGACAATGAATACTAGTCACTTTAGAAATACCTTCTGTATATGGGCTGCAATGTACATACCTGTATATCCACACTACATTCCCTTGCTCTACAGACATTTAGTATTTTACTATGCAGCTTGCTATTGCATTCTTACTTTTAATAACTTATCAATTTTTTATTTTTTAATTAATGTGTTCTTTCTGTGTAGTTTGAGGTTTCTGATTTCAAGAATTTCATTACTAGTAATGATGTTCCATTGTTATCTGTATATGATAATAAACTTTAAATGAAATTGAATGAAATAAAATAAAACATTCTATTTTTTAACACAATAAAATAAAAAGCTCAAGGAGATATAAAACATTATTTACTATGCAGTTAGAAAAACTGCTTGTAAGTATGGAGTTTATTAGATTATACTCCTATTCAGTGAAGTTCATAAGTTCATATAATGAATAGAAATTATCTGATAAATCAGTTGCCTTAAGCACATACACTAGAACAATATCTTGAAACACATTCAGGTCTAAAGTATGACCTTAGATGTCTGTTAGTAGTAATACTATTTAATTTTGCCTTTTAGAGTGTATTCTAGTGTAGTGTTGTTTGGCCTTGTTGATGCAAAGTACATGGCACTATATTCCAGTATGAAAGGTGGCATATAAATAAAATTATTGTTATTATATACAGTAGTTCCAGAAGACTGGCTTCAATGGCTGACTTGGTTGCTGTCTGCATGCTTTTTTTCCAACATTCAAAAGATATACCTGCTAGTTTATTTAACATTCCAACACATTCTCAAGCCTGCGTTGAAAATGCAGATCTCACACTGACAACAAGTGGGCACAAGATTTGAACTCAGAATGCTAAATTAAATAACCAGCATCACAACCATTTTGCCACCCTGTTGGGTTACTTTGAAACTAAATTGGCACTGTACAGTATAAGCATGTGTGTGTGTGTGGCTGGGCTGTACTATGCAATTTAGAACATCCTTCTCTTGTCTCGCAAAAAGAATTAGGTGAGTTACGTGAATGGAAGCACAGATGTTTTCATATGTTATACCAAGGTATGTTAGATAAACTAAGAAAACAATCTGACAGTCAGTGTCTCACTTAAGACAAGATGAAACTATTTAAGTAAGGCCAACATATGACATTGAATATATGAGCAGTTTAATAGAACATACCGCTTAAGCACAGGTGATATGGCATTCCATAAGACCACTACGTTTTTTTATTTTTAACACAAGCAATTGAAGAAGGTATTGTGAGAAGGCAGTGGCCCAAAATGTAACTGTGTAGCACAGACAAGATATGGAATTCCAAACAGGAAGCAGATTGGCTAAGATACTTGCAAGACAACTATAAAAGCAAAAATGTCAAGGTGGCATCTTTGCCATTGCCAACAGTACTGTGTTCATGAGAATTACTTATGAATGCTTTGGACTCACTGGTATGAGAATGTACCGTAAGATATACTGTTTGACTCATCTTGAAGTCTAATTATGCAAGACATCAAGTTTTTGGGGATTTTCTCCTATTTTTGGCCTTATAGACAGAAAGAAGCCCTAATTTTAGGCCATTTTTGTGTGCATGAAATTACACCCTTATGATAAAGGGTACAACAATCAGTGTCTTCAGCATAAATGATCAGAAGGATTTGAAGTTGGGCATGCCACATCAACTGACCCCAGGGGTTCACATGAGGCCAAATCTTTGAAAAAATGGGGATCAATAATATAAACAAGTGGAGTGTCACTTTATGCTATTTCAAGGTTGCTGATCACAAATGTAATATTTTTGATATTTGGTTCTTTACTGCTGCGGTGGGCTGGCACCCTGCCCGGGGTTTGTTTCCTGCCTTGCGCCCTGTGTTGGCTGGGATTGGCTCCAGCAGACCCCCGTGACCCTGTAGTTAAGATAGCAGGTTGGATAATGGATGGATGGATGGATGGTTCTTTACTGGTGATCCTAGCCCTCTACTCCCAGAAGGTTAAAAATGACAAATCTCAAATGTAAGCACAGAGAGTATCATTTTAGACTATTTCCAGGTCACTGATTAAGAATATAATTTTTTTTATTCCTTTACTAAGGATCTGGCCCTCTATGGACTTCTATCAGAGGGTGATAAATGACAAATTGAGAAAATTTAGACCTTAAATATTTAGATTGAAGCACACATTTTAATATTTCAAATATCTGATGCAACTATTCTTGATTATTACTTCCAATATCTGCAAGATCAGAACGTATCTAACAGAGTATGCAGCACAACTTCGGGTCCAGACTTTAGCCCTGCCACATCTGGACTACTGCAACTCTCTGCTGGTGGGAGTACCTGCATGTGTCAACAAGCCACTACAGATGATTCAAAATGCAGCAACACGTCTGGTGTTCAATCATCAAAACTGAGCATAAGTTCATTCCCTCTTGTGATTTCTACATTGTCTCCCTGTAGCGGCACGGATTAAGTTCAAATCCTTGATGCTTGCCTACAGATTACTCCATGGTCCTATAAATTTTTTTTTTGTTGTTCTTTATTTCGCCTTATACAATTTCTTGTATTAGGAATTTGTTAGTTTTCGACATACATGGGGTCAGAGCGCAGGGTCAGCCATTGTACAGCGCCCCTGGAGCAATTACAGGTTAAGGGTTTTGCTCAAGGGCCCAGCAGAGAAGGATTTCTTTTTGGCAGTGACTGAGATTCAAACCGGCAACCTTCTGGATACCAGCACAGATCCTTAGCCTCAGAGCCACCACTCCAACCCTAAATGCTTGCCTACAGATTAGTCCATGGTCCTATAAATATGGAGACACTCTTGAAATCTACGCTCCTTCTCGCCCACTCAGGACTACATGGTGCCAAATCTTAGTTCGGGCCCTTTAAATGTGTAGCTCCTTGCTGTCCACCATTTGAAATTCTGATTCCCTCAAGGTGTTTAAGCAGGCAGTGTGGTGAAGTAGTTAAGGCTTTGGACTTTAAACCATGAGGTTTTTCAAATCCAATCACTGTGTGACCCTGAGCAAGTCACTTCACCCACCTGTGCCCCAATTGTAAAAACAAAAGACATGGAACCAATTGTATCTCAAATGTTGTAAGTTGCTTTGAATAAATTTGTTGGCCAAATACATAAATGTTTAAGAAACATTTGGAGACTCTCTGGTTTGGTGAACTTCTGTCTACCTGATATTTGCCGTTGGGTGAATTGTAACTAGCTTGCATTTTGTTCTGAGCTCTTCACTTGTGATGATCAATTTTGTAACCTTGTCCTGTAACACTTGTTTTAAACAGTCCCCCGATTTATATGTTTGCTTATCTTGTAAGTCGCTCTGGATAAAATCGTCTGCTAAGCAAATAAATTTAAATGTCAAAAATGTACTTCTCTGGGGCTCTTCTTTTACCTCATTAAGTAATCATTATATTTCATGTGAATGCCCCAGATTAGGGCGGATTACGCTAATTCAAATTTTTTTTTGCAAACGTAAAGGCCATCTACACAGACATGGCAGACTAGGAACTTTTGTTTTCTAGCCCATTGCCATTTTCCGCAGTAAAATAGCCTGCGTAGTGTACTGCATAAATACCCGGTAATTTAAGAAGGTGGATTTTGAAACACAGTGCCAAGAATTTGGAATTATCATCCAGCAGTTAACTGTACTCGGAGGTACGTGTGCGTGCAACTGAGAATCAATCCGAGTGAAGAAGTGACAGCGGGGTGAGTGGCACTCCTGCGTGCGAGTCTTCTCTTTTTCAATCGTTAATGCACCGAACGCTCCTACTGACACTGTTTTGGTCCCTTGGCTTGAGTGGAAGTGGTTTAGTTGAGGTAAACTGTGTGCGTGCGAATCGCGCATGTTTCTTAAACTGCTACATTACCAAAACGGTATTGCGTGACTGGAACACTGAACGTGGTGCAATGAATGACAGTAAAAAAAAAAATTTAAAAAAAGGAAAGCTATAGCCCTGTGTCAAAACGCGGCACATTTCAACGAAATCCAGATGCGCTAAATTTAATCTCCGCTCTCCACGATCACGGCATGAGCTGCCTACCGGTTGCGGGCTGTCCTGGGTAATAATTAGTTTGCTCCTCGGAAATTTAACAGAAGTCGCCCTCCTCTCCCCTCCCCCTCGTCCCCTCCCCCTCCCCCTGCCCTCCTGCAGAGGTCGCGTCTCGCTTAGCGGCGCTCCGGTTTGTAAACTCGAATTTCCAGGAACAGACAATCTTGAATTTCTCTGAAGTGACCAGCCTTCGAGCTAGCGGGTAAGGGGAGGGAACAGTGGAGAAGTAAGGGAGTGTCCCACATTTCCCACACTGCAAGAAAACAGAATCAACCTTTCTCGCTCGTCACTGTGTTTAGACACCAATCGCGAATTTGTCACGGGAGATGAGGGACCCAGACTTTCTCGTTTCCCTTGCAGAATTGCATTAATTAGCTTTGCAGAAATGTATCTGTATTAGCCACGTATGTACAGATTTTTCAGCTCCAACATCATGTGGACTGCTTTACAGATTATTCACACAGATGTCAAAACCACGAGTACATTTAACAGGTCAGTCCGTTGTTGTGTCAGTCATGCATGTTCCATTCATGACTGACTGCCCTTACTACTTTATTATACTATGCTGTGACATGCACAAACCAAAGGTAATTGACAATACCCTCATCTAGCAGTGAAGACATCCCAAAGTACTCTGCTGCAGAGCACAAACTGTTAAGTTTAATTGTATATGCGACAGGAGCAAGTCGGTGGCAGAGTGGTTAGTACATTTTCTGTGAGCGTGTGAGCTTTTCTCTCACACCTCAAAGACATGCCTAACTAGTTATTGATTTTATGAGTGAGTGTACCCTGTAGTGATATGCAGCTCTGTTAAGAATTTATTTCTTAATGCCTTCAAACTCTGGGTGAAATGGGTTCATTAAGTGAATTGTTGAATGGATTCATACAATGACGGGCAGCACGGTGGCACAGTGGGTAGCGCTGCTGCCTCGCAGTTGGGAGATCTGGGAACCTGGGTTCTCTTCCCGGGTCCTCCCTGCGTGGAGTTTGCATGTTCTCCCCGTGTCTGCGTGGGTTTCCTCCGGGCGCTCCGGTTTCCTCCCACAGTCCAAAGACATCCAGGTTAGGTGGATTGGCGATTCTAAATTGGCCCTAGTGTGTGCATGGTGTGTGGGTGTGTTTGTGTGTGTCCTGCGGTGGGTTGGCACCCTGCCCGGGATTGATTCCTGCCTTGTGCCCTGTGTTGGCTGGGATTGGCTCCAGCAGACCCCCGTGACCCTGTGTTCGGATTCAGCGGGTTGGAAAATGGATGGATGGATGGATTCATACAATGACAAGTTGTGTTGTGTGCTCATTGAATTTGAAGGTGGACTTTCAATCAAATGGTATACATGTGGTCAGATGTGAAATGTTTACAGGGAAATGGACCTCTGTCAAGCTCCCATGGGCTGCATTTGTCACCAGCAAGTACTGTACGTAACAGCAGCATTTCTGACATTTGTCATCTTTGTCTTCTGGCCAAGAACCAAAAAGATGTCAGAATGTAATCAGTCTTGAGCTTGGGGTAATTCCATTGCCCCTGGACTAAGGGCAATGAAGCAGGCAGGCCCAGTACCTGTTTCGACCACTTTGCATATTTGCCTTGACAAATTTATATGAGCACTCTAAGCTAGGTAAAGGCAATGCAACTCAAGAAGTGAAGAGTACATTTCGAAATTCCAAAATGTGTGAAACAATGGAGATTCTGAGAAAAGTATTAAAAGATACTAATGTAGAGAGTAGCCAGCCTTATGTCAGAAATGATTCTTGTTTGGAACTTAAATTTGTCAGAGAAACAGTTTTACTTGATAACTACATTACATATGAGAATTTTTATAAAGTTTTCATATTTTATGTATTTCACAATAAAATCTGTAAAATGTTGAAAGAATATTTGTGGAAATGAACACACATTTTTCTATATTCCCTTAACAGTAATATTTAGTCATGTTTTCAGAAATAATCTTAACCTTATGACCTCTGTACCATTGTGCACATGACAACATAAATAAACACTGGAATAAAGTATTTCACTACAAAAAATATCCATTTAATGGGATGATGATGTTTGGAAAACATTTTTTATTAGAAGATATACAAGAAGTGTACTATACTTGGACTGAGTAATGATAACTGAAAAAAAAGCTTTTTGTTTGAATGTTATATTAAACTCTAAATCTACCATTTGTCTTGTTTATGCTAAATTGTTTGCATAACGGCAGCATCTGTTTGTACAACATAAAATTTGTTTAGCTGTTTAGTGTTCTCATCCATCTTTCTATCCATTTAGTTCCTGAGTTATGTTGTATTAAGTCTTAGCTCTGTTCTTAATTCATCCACTCTATCCAAATTCCAAATTCTTAAACCATCATTACCCATTGGAGGGCCTTTCCCAGCATTACCAATCATTCACTGCAAGGCTGAAACAATCTTCAGACAGGACACATTTAATCAAATTCCCATTCAGAGTTATTATTGCCTGTATGATTCACAAAATTCAAATTAGTTTGTACAGTCTGCCTCAATGAACAGCATAAGCAGATTCCCACATTATGTATGATGACTACAAACCAAATGCCATGGGTCATCACAAGGCACAAATTGATTCAACGTTGGCCTCCTTAAATTAACCATCCATATCCATGGTGCTTGGTGAAAATCTGTAAACACACAGAAAGCACTTGCTTACTTGGATCAGGTCAGGGGTTGAATTCAGGCTTCTTGGAACTTTGTCAAACCTTCAGATAAAACTGCACCACCATGCCATTTTCTTTCTTGAATTACATATTTAGTCTGTCCTTTTGCATAGTGCTCTTACCTGATAGTGTTTGAAAAAGATTTCTCTTCTCAGCCAACTTTAAGTGAATACCTCAAAATACCAATACAACTTAGCAGTAAACTTTGCACTGGTAGTTCAATGGGGACGAGCCCAACAGCTCCGTTCCGGTGGCCACCATGCAGACCAGGGCGGCTGCCCCCTTGTGGCCCAGGGGAGGTATTGTCCCTCTCGTGGACCTTCCAGGCATCCCAGCTGGGTAAGGTCCCCAGCCGTCTGCCACTATATATATATATATATATATATATATATATATATATATATATATATATATATATATATATATATATATTCACGGCATTCGTAGTCTGAATCACAATCTGATTGTATGGGTGGTTACCTACCAGGTAACGCTTGTGGTTGGTCAGCAAGTCGGCTAACATCCGCCACGGTGCCCTCTTTCAGTTGCGAGAAGCAGATCATAGAATGGTTGAAATAGTTTACTGTCAAATAATGCAAAGAGTACGTGACACGTGTTTCGCGTTTCGGCATTCATAGTCTGAATCACAATCTGATTGTATGGGTGGTTACCTACCAGGTAAGACTACGAATGCCGTGAATGTAATTACTCCGATCTACATGCTGTCAAATGAACGAACCACACGCCGTGGCGCAACATTTGGGGCTTCGCCTCTAGCGCTGACGTCCGAGGTTCGATTCCCGAGAGGGAGTGCAGTGAGTGTGTACGCCTGATGAGCCCAGAATTAGGGCGAAACACGTGTTACGTACTCTTTGCATTATTTGACAGTAAACTATTTCAACCATATATATATATATATATATAATATATATATATATATATATAGATATATATATATATATATATATATATATGTGTGTGTGTGTTAAAAAAACAAAAAAAAACAAAAAACAGTACTTGCTTTAGACAAAGAACTTGTTCAGGGAAGGGTTGCAGGGCTGTTGGAGCCTATCCCAGCAGTCATCAGGTGCAAGGCAGGAGAAACATCTGGACAGGGTGCCAATCCTTCAGAGTGAACACACACACAGGTCAGTTTTGCAACATAATCTAACCTGCATGTTTTTGGACTTTAGAGGGAAACTGGAACACAAGGAAACGTGTGCAGACACTGGGAGAGAACATGCAAACTTCATGCAACGGGCACTTGGAACATGAAACCTGGTCTCCTTATTGCAAGACAGTGGCGCTATCACTGTGCCGCCAAATTGTAACCATACTATTTGAATCTTCATTTAAAAAACATCTTTGTGAGACATTGTAGTCTGACATGTGCCCTGTTCAAAACAACTGATTTAATTTTCATTGTAAATGATTCCTAATTCTGGGAAACACTACCATTATATGGATGTAGGCTGCTTCTGGTATCATTGATTATAGCATTCTACTACACAAGCTTGAGTATGGACAGTATTTAGCCCATCAGACACCAATTTTGGTTGATTTACTTAATATTTACTCATTGCTGTCTGCAGTTAGACACAGTGTTCCCCAAGATATAGTGATGGGACCAATTCTGTTTTCTCCATATATGTTGCCTTTAGGAGGTGTAATTCAGAAACACAATATTAACTTTCATGTGTATGCTGATGACCCTCAGCTGTATTTATCATTTGAACCAGGTCATACTTCTTAAATTATACCATTATTTAGCAGCTTTATTGACCAAAAACAATAAATGAATGATAATTATTTGTGTTTGTATAAAAAGTAAATAACTGGGTTGGAAATCTGTAAGATAATACTAAATACTCTTAACCAACTCAAAAGGTTTGAATTTAAGTTTAGCTGAATCCATCCCAAATTTAGGCATTATTGTTTGTCACAGATTTAATCTTCTATCATTACATTTTTTGCTTTCTCCAGGTCAGAGTACTACAAAATTAAGTCAGTCATTTGTCCCAGACAGAACTGACGATTGTAATTCTTTATTGTCAGACTGTTTGACTCATTCACTTACTATTTTGTTGTTTGTTTAAGACATGGTAGGAAGGATTTTAACTAGAACTAAGAATGGCCATTTAACTACTGTGTTTAAATGATGTAATTTCTCTTCCAGTTAATTTCAGAGCCGATTTTTAAATATCCTACTTCTCACAGGATAAGGTGCAGATGGTTTAAGTCCTTTTAACCGTATTACTGGGTATACTACTGTACTAATACTATACTTCTGGTGGCCACCAGTAGGTTTATCCAAGTCCAAAATAGTTACACTTAAATTAACAATAAAAGTACATTTTTACATGCATTCGGTATTATACTCAAAGAACTGCTGTAGAAGCTAACTAGAAAAATGATTATCTTCATAACTTTGTCACACCCTGTGCAAAGTTGTTTCCCATATTGTGTGCAGTGCTGCTGGGGTGTGCTCCTACCCCTATGACACTGAATTGGATTATGCAGGTTTGAGAATTTTGTGCCATGTTACTTTATATTATGTGATGTTATAGCTCCCTCACTCACATTCTAAACTCACTCATTTCAATTTAAGGTTGTGCAGGGTAGAGACTCCCAGAAGTACAGGGCACAAGACAGGAAACAGCTACAGTATGTATGGGATGCAAATTAGTCATAGGGCACAGTATCATACTGGCTCATCATGACTCTGAATTGAATTAAGCAGGTTTAAGAAATGTTATGTTATGTTATGTTATGAAAGAAACAATAACTATAATGGGAGTTTGGTGCAAGAGATGACCTATGCATATGTTTTTTTGATTCTGAAAAATTAGGGAATACAATAATGTTGAAATGGAGAAGCATGACACAGACACCAATTGATAGCACAGCTGAGTCTAAGGATGCTTGGGGAAACTGAAGCTTTTCTGGGACAAGAGAGTGAGGAAAGACCATGCCCTGATGAAGTGGACAACTATATACAGTAGCTGGTATCAGTTTACATTTTATTCGTAAAAAGCTGCCAATCTCCCACATCAGTTGTCTACTTTGAAAGGACACCCTACTGCCCTGAGAAACCATCACTTGTACACTCACTATGTTTATTTGCATTTCCTATCACATTAACATTTTATTTAAAGTTGTAAGAAAACCTTATATATTGCAGGAGTGCTTGCTACCTGAAAAATTGTTTCTTTTATCTTTCATGTTTAATGCTAGCCAAAAAACTTTCACACACACTTCAAAAACAGGTGATGGAGGACATAACAATTGAACATTACAGAAAAATAGCATTTAGCTTGAACTTTAATGCTAATTTTATTTCTTGAAGTAAACAGAACATTAGAACAATTCAATTCAACAATTAATACCAAGAAAGCTCTCCAATCCTATTTGCCAAATTCCAACAAAATAAATTTAAGTCGAGCTTGAGACTCCCTGAAGTACCAATATCTATCACACTACCTAGTAATTTATTCTATGTGCCTATTATTCTCTGTGTAAAAAAAAATCTGATATTTGTTCAAAATCTAACATTAACAAGTTTACATCTGTGTCACCACATTCTTGAAGAAGAACATTTTCATAATTTTTAAAATTTCAATAATGTCACATTTTAACCTTTATTTGCTTAAAATATAAAGGTTTTAATCCTTCAATCTTTCTTCATAACTGAAACCTCACAGTCCTGAAATCAACTTAATCACTCTGTCTCTAAACATTCTCTAGATCTCCCATATCTTGTTTTGTAATATTGAGACCAAAACTACACACAGTACTCCTGATGAGGCTTCATTAGCGTGTTACATATCTTAAAGCATAATTTCCCTTGACTTATTATTTATACATTGTGGCCCACCAAGCTGGAACCACCGCCTCAACCCAACACAGACAAGTCACACACATTTTTTTATTGTCTTTTTTCTCGTGGGAAACACCTTCCCCGTTTCCCACAAGGACAACACAGTTCTCAGCACAAGCACTACACAGCACAACTCAACACAACACTCGTCTTCTTTTCTTTATCTTTTTCTCCTTCACTCCTCCTGGCAATCTTCATCTTCATCCTCCCGACTCTGGCTCCCCGAGTAGTGGCTTCTGGCTCCTTATATAATACAAATGGAAGTGCTCCAGGTGCTTAATGACCTATTTCCTGCAGCACTTCCGTGTGTGACAGAAGAACATCCCATAAGGGCTCAGCAGATCCTGCTGCAGCACCCTCTGGCAGCACACACGGATCCCAACAGGGCCGCACCAAACTCCAACTCCCATGGAGCCCTGAGGTAACGTTCTGGACATGTTAGCTCCCCCGGTAATTCCAGTCTGGACGTATCCCAGCCGGGCAAGGGCCCTGGCCGCACGCTACAACATTTAGCTATATAACCTAAGATCCTATTAACCTCTCAATGGCTGCTAGACACTATTTAAAAGCAATGTGCAGTTCTCTAAGACTCCTATGTCCTAATTATAAGTTGTACTTTCAAGTTTCAAAGCTCCCATTATGTATTCAAATCTAACATTTTTACTTCCTACATGTGATACCTTTCATTTACTTCAATTAAATTTCACCTGTCTCAGATCTGCTCGTGTATGTATTCTGTCTAAGTCCCTCTGTAATGATTTGACTGATTCTAGATTATTTGCCATATCACCTATTCTAGTATCATCTGCAAACTTAACCAGTTTTTTTTAGACTTTTATTAAGATTATTTATATATATTAAAAGGAGCACCAGCCCAAAGAACACCACTTTCAATATCACCTAATTCAAAAATTATTTCTCTCACCATAACCCTTTGTTCCTGTTATTTAGACTAATTTTGTACCCATCTGCACAGTGTACCATTAGTTGCTACTTGTCACTTCTTTTTGCTTAGTGACTAACCTTTCACATGGTACCTTATTAAAAAGCTAAACTATATGAACCTATACTTTTGTTGTTTCTTCATGGAAGTCCATCATATTACTGAAATATGATCTCCCACGTCTGATATACTGTTTACCAATACACCTGTTCTTGCCATGCGATACTTAATCTTTTATTTAATATTTGCTTCTATACATTTACAATTGGTACATATTACGCCCCCTTGTCTATAGTTGCTTGGATCAGGTTGATCATCTTTTTTATATAAAAGGATAATATTTGCTAGTTTAAAGTCCTTAGGAATTTCCTCTGTCTGTAATGATTTAGAAAAGGCCTCAATAGATTATACTGTATATGTACTCTTTAACTCCCTTAAGCACTTTTGTAAGTCCTTAGTCGTCCTTTTTACTGTTAAGACATTATCATCGTCTTCACATGTGTAAACGTAAGAAAAATGTAAATTTAATGCATTTTCTATTCATGATGGACTTTACTTCCTAACAAACTGTTTCTTTTACTACCAAAATGCTTAAAAAATCTCTTTGAGTCATCTTTTGCCTTTCCTCACAGTATTTCTGTCCAACTGCCTTTTAGTTTTTCTAATATTCATTTACATAGCTGCTCTAAGTCCTACAGTTAGCACTGGAATTGTTTGCTTTGTACATTTTATACAACTGTTTTCTCCTTTAAAACTTTCTTTCAGGTCCTTATTATCCATCACAGACATCTGTTTTAAAGTTCAGAATCATCTTCACCTGAATTGTATAGAAAATTATTTTAAACCTTTTCTTTTTTAGTGTTTGCCACATATGAACAAAATTTGCCCTTTTGTTTTTAATTAGTATTTTTAAAGTTAAACTTAATAGTTTTAATTTTTGAATATGTGCTGTGACAAAACACTGTTAAATGCATTATAATATGGCCACTAGATCCTAATGTGTCATTCATTACTAAATCCTGCCCTGATTAAAACAAAATACCATTAGTACTTTAATACACTGTATAAAAAACAACTGACTACATCCATAAACCCCTGGTCTTATGCTGTCTAATTTCTAAGGCAAACAAGAGACTTAGGTACAGTAGGAACAAGAACATGTTTCTTATCTGTGGCTGAACTCTCCATCTATGTTCAGGTGATTTGTTTTGTAGAAAAGCTGGAATGCTTGATGAATTCCAACAAGACAGCACTAAGATGTTAAACCATTGTCACAGGCCAGGGGTGGCCAAACTATGACACAGATGCAAGTGGCCCGTTGTCTTCTTATAGAAATGTGTAATATTCCAGCTCTCTTCAGGTGTTCTTATCAAGATGATGCTATATTTGGCTAGTGTAAGTTGCCACATGGTGTCAACCAAAAAATAATTAAATAAACCAAGTTTAGCAATATGAATAGTGTGGTGGATGGCTTGCTAAATATTCCAGCCCTCACCCCCAGGCCGCCAGGTGGAGCTCTCCCGACAGCATGGAAGTTCCCCAAATTCCAGCAGGGCCTCATGGACTTTGTAGTTTGTATGCACAGCCCTGCTAGATACCATGGGGGCCACCAGGAGTCGCTGTAGGGAGGCTGTTGGACTATTATGTGCCCTATAACCTGGAAGTACGTCCTGGTCACATGAACAGGAGAAATTATGTACTTCCAGGTTGAAGAAAAGGACTTTTACCCTGACCCGGAAGTAATAAGGACTTGTGGACTGTTGGGAAGGAACACCTCCGGGTCAGGGGGTATAAAAGGACTCTGGGAAAGCCCCGACACTGAGCTGAGCTTGGAGGAAGGGTGGCGAAGTGTCTGGGAGAGGAGAATTGGTATTGTGATTATAGAGAGAGTATTGATTATTGTATGTATAGTGTGGAGTGGAGGGTGCTTTGTGCACGTTATTATTATAAAATAAAGAAGTCTTGGACTTTTACCTGGTGTTTGGCGAGGTACCTGAGGGTTCAAGAGGTCGATAAAAGCCTCTACTGCGACAATAGGCAAAGTGTGTCTCTGTTTTCTTGCCTTTGTCTTTTGTGTACATTTTCAAAGAATATAATTTTGTGCATGGCTGAGTTTATCAGCGATTGACTTGGTTTGCAATGGCACCCTTGATGGCAGAACTTTGGGTGTGACTCTGAATCTGTGCACAAATCATTATAAGAACATTGCCAACATTTGTGAATGAATGAAGCTAAAAGGAAAATGGTTGTCCGGTAGTTAATTGGCTAAATCTGTACTTCAAATTATGTTTGTTGAGACAAAGAGTAAGTTGCACTTACTTTTTTTAGAAGCTTCTTTACCTAGTCTGAACTGGAGGGTAGTTACAGGTTTCCAAGTGAACTCTTTTAAATTTTAGTATAGTGCCGTCAATTTATATTTTTCTCCATTCTGCAAACTTTACATTAAGTCAACTTCCAAAGGCCAAACCTGCTCATTTTCCTAATTTTAACGACCAGTATTCAAAAAGATACAGACTTTGCCATCCACCATAGTAAATGTGAATCACACTTTAACGACTTTAGGTGCCATGCGATAGCTTTTCTAATTTATTTGTCTTCTTTGGCTGTTAATGCAGACACTTTTCCAGAATTCTTGCATCTGAAAAGTAGATGAACTCCAGTATAATGGTGAACTGAAAACTTCTCCTAACTATGCAGTACTCAGGATTTGTTTCCGAGGCTTTGCAAGCCTGCTGTGCACATGTTATTATTATTTGGTAGCCCATAGAGTTGTAGGCACATCATTTCACAAATGAAAATGACTATAAGCAAGATAACAAATCTTTCCAATGTAAAAACTGTTGTAATGACCAACAATATTTACCATTTTGTGTTCATGAATTAAACAATTTCTTAAATGAATCACTGCACTTTAAAATTACTATTTTACTTGTGTTTAAGCAATGCTTTAGTAAAAAGTTTTAAAATTAAATGATAGTTTAATAGTGTGAGCTCGGGTCCAAACACCATCAGGTTAACACCAGCACTTTCCATTAAACACACATTTATTATCTACAAAAGTCCCACACAACACAAAGTGCCCCCAGCACCAATCACCCTCTCCACGAGTCTCTCGTCCAAATGTCCGTGGGCCGCCTTTGCTGTCCTCCGGGGGCTTTGTCATGCTCCCGCTCCCGACTCTAACTCCGTGATTGTAGGGAGGCTGCCCCTCTTATAATGACCCGGAGGGGCTCCAGGTGCTCCGTCTGATGAAACTCCCTTTTGTGGCGGAAGTGTCAGGAGAGCACCCGGAAGCACCCCGGGCGCCCCTGGAAGGATCATCCTCCATGTTGCCGGGTGTGGCGGAAGTAAATGTTTCCCGGGCTCTCTGAGACTCAGGGCACCCCCTGGCGGTGGCCACGCGCCCCAATGAGCTTGAGCCTCCTTGCTCCTCTCCCGTGGTCCTCTCCAGATCCAGGGCGGTTGCCCCCTCATGGCCCGGAGGACGAATACGCCACCTCCCGGTCCTTCCAGGCATCCCGGCTGGGTCTGTCCCCCAGCCACTTGTGATACTAGTTTAAAGGTAGTTTTAAAGTTAATGTGTGCCATTAACACATGTTTTAGATTACCTAAGTTAATAGCCTCACTTACTTTTAATATGTTCCATTGTATGAGTCATTATTGACAATTTGGCCCTGTACCAAAAAAATGTTCCCCTTTTGTAGACAAACACTATGAGTGAGCAAGCAAAAAGAAACTACAGAATCTTGTACCATTGTGTCAGTTTATTCATATATTGTTTACAATAATTTCTTTTTCTCTCTGTGACCGGAATATTTCAGAAAGGTCTTGGCTATAGGAAAGTTATTTTACTTAATCATTAGTTTTGCATGTTTTTAAAGTTCGAATCTTGAAATTTGCATCTCAAAAGTGTCTTGTTCAACAGCATATATTATCTTATAGTTCAAGTACAAGATAAAATACATGTACATGTATATGTATACATTAGCAATCAAAATTTGAGAACAAATTAGATTTTTGTAATTTGCAAAATCACTCCAAATCAAATGTAATCACAAATTTGTTAATGCAAATAGAAAAGGCATAATGTAATCATATTTCATCACTGAAAACTATCCCACATCACAAAATAAAAGATTTAAACAAGATAATTGAAGAAGGTTTGTGATCAAAATGAGAGAAGTAATTGTACTAGTTAACAGCTGGTTCTAATCTGGTAATGTCTTGAAACACCAGGCAACAGACTAACCGATTAGTCAACATAAGCAGGCATTCTGCAAAATGGTGAGCCATGCTAGGGTAACTGAAATGTCAGGTTGTTCAGATGAAGGCTGATGGCATGACCCTCTCAGTAACTGGAAGAGAAATTGGTCGTTCCAAGAGTGTAATCAAACAAAGTCATTCAAGTCCCAAAAAAAGGCCGATCGCCCACAAAAGACAATAAAACAGAGTGATACAAAGACTCTCAATGGGGGAACGGTTCAACACCGCAGGTGGAATTGCTCGTCAATTCAGCACTGAACAGGGCAAGAATTTGTCTTCACATACAGTGTCTCATCATCTGAGAGAATTGGGACTGAAGGCCCACTCTGTAATGACCAATCCTCTCAACAGCAAAAAGAATTAAAAAGCTAGACTATCCTTTGCTAAGGAGCATGTTCTGAAGACTGAGAAGAAATGGTTCAAAGTTCATTTCAGGGATGAAAGGAAGTTGGTTCAAATGGAAAACATTGTGTTCTGCATCAAATTGAAGAATGTCTGAACCTAAAGTGTGTGAAGAAGTCAGTAAAGTTTAGAGGAGGAAGCATCTTGGTAATGGGAATGTTCTCTCCAGCAGGAGGTGTGCCTCTCACACAGCTTCATGGCAAGGTGAATGCTAATTTGTATTAGAATCTCCTTGAGCAACTTGTGATTTTTTTCCCTGTGAGCATCACCAATCAGACAGCCATTTTTATGCAGGACACTGCCCCTTGCCACACTGCAAAATGGGTGAAGCAATTCTTAGAAGTGGAGAATATTGAAGTAATGAAATGGCCAGTACAGAGTTCTGATCTGAACCTGTTTGAGAGTCTCTGGAAGATAATTGGCGACAAAGTTATGGCAAAGACACCTGCTACAGTTGCTGAATTGTGGAAGAAGCTGAAAGATGAGTGGAACAAAATCAAGCCAGAGTAGTGCAAGAAACTGGTAGTATCTTGTGGTCACAGGTATGCCAAAGTCATTGAAAGCAAGGTCTTCTACTCTTCCTACTACATTTTGAAAGTTGTAATCATCAAAAAGCATTGTCGAAATTCATTTGCAGACTTCTTTTGGAATACAGTTCTAGTAGGACAGTAATCATGCCTACAGCTACTATTATTTTACATTTTAAGCAGTGTCAGTCACCAATATTTGAAAGAAAAAATTGTTCTCTAATTTTAATCATTAGTGTATATGCAAAACTAAATTTATGTGTAAATATACATATATAGAAATAAAGTATATATCTGCATAATTTGAAGCATAAATGACAGTGATGTATTGATTATCTTACCCACAAACTATAACCCTTTCATCTAGTTCTCCCAGTCCTTTGTAACTAGCTTTACTTTTGATAGGTAGTAGTATATTCTAATATTCTAATATTGGCCTTGAAGTGTCAAAACGTACGCTCAGTATCTATGAAGAGTGAGGGAATGAGTGACAGTGAAGTCTTTTTTTAACCTTTGGAGAAGTCAAGCAAAATTACACGTTTTATTGGCTAACAAATAAAAGATGTCATTTTGCTTGACTTCCCATTACATCCATAGTGGCTAACATGGTACAGCACCCTAATACTTACTTAAATAAATAATGACAAAATCAAAAGAATCAGGACCTGAGTTTATTTAAGACAAGGATGATTTATTTCACCATTACCATTCCCTATGTATTCAATAATGGTGTTTACTGAGATTGTCGAGACTCTTAAGAAAGGGATGAAGATAAGAGATGAGTGACTGAAGAGTGTAAAGTTTGTAGAAAACAGGCCAACTTTGAGGAAGTACTCCAAAGGCTGATAAATGAAGTGAGTGCCACAGGAAAAATGTGTGTCATTTAGGTCAATGGGAAGAATGCAAATGTCATACAATCTGGGTAGCAAAAAGAAGGAAATGAGATAAACATCTGCAAGTTACCCAATTTTATTAATTAATCAACTCATGAAACTGACTACATCAAAACTCAAAGTGTAGTGGTGTATTTGTAATAAAAATAACAATAATACAAAGCAAGTGTTTAAACAAATAGTTTAAAAAGATACTTGTTAAGAGAGCAATGTAGAAATCAGGATTATATAAATTAGAGATGTTGAGCATCAGGATAGAATGAAGAGAAAAGTAAACGTGTCTGACATATTGTCAAAGAATGACCTGAAAGAAAGCCAGTAATGAGCCTGTGAGAAGAAATCGTTTTTATACACATTGGGTAAATAGAGTATAATAAAAACTTCTAAAAGGTTAGGAAACAATGACAGTTTCTTACAGGATAAAGTTAGTGGAAGAAGTATTAAAAGAAAAGAGATCATATAGAGGGAAGGAATAAAGCTGGTATCCAGGAAAGTTTACTAATTGGGTTAAAATAAGCATGACATATAACACTCCACAATGCCAAGCCCCACCATGTGGAAGGAGCATGGATGTCAGGTCATTGGTTCACAAGTTAACTAAAGTAATTTAAAGTTTGTTAAGCAATTGGTCAGACTTCTATACGGGATTACCTCTGTTGAAGCCCTGGGCCCGACATTTAATTAATCAATGTTTTTGTTTTTTTTTTTGTTTTTCAAAGAAATGTTTCTATCACTAGACTGACCGATCCTGTGCTCTCCCTTTACCCATACCTCTGAGTCTGTCTATAGCAAACTGATGAGGGAAACAAGACATTCTACTCAAAGGTATCTAGAGGGCCAGGGCAGATGCTTTCACTTTACATAGATAACTCCTCTACCCCTCACTACATGCACACCGTTATCTCCAAGTTTACGTGTCTAGTAAACTTGAGGTAGTGATGGAGTGTGGCGTTTGGACAGCATTTGTAGCAACACAAGAGCGAGCAAAGGCCATCAGAACAGAAGGTGTGTAGAAGAAAGGTGTTTGTTGTGTTAATAGTGACAGTTCTGCAGCAATGGTATGTGAGAGCGTTATAGATTCCAGTTCTAGTGGTAGTGAAGCCTACAAAGATGATGATCTATACTAATAAAAGACAAAGCTCTCACTGACTCACTGACTGACTGACTGACTCACTCACTCACTCATCACTAATTCTCCAACTTCCCGTGTAGGTAGAAGGCTGAAATTTGGCAGGCTCATTCCTTACAGCTTACTTACAAAAGTTAGGCAGATTTCATTTCGAAATTCTACGTGTAATGGTCATAACTGGAACCTGTTTGACTGACTCACTCATCACTAATTCTCCAACTTCCCGTGTAGGTAGAAGGCTGAAATTTGGCAGGCTCATTCCTTACAGCTTACTTACAAAAGTTAGGCAGGTTTCATTTCGAAATTCTACACGTAATGGTCATAACTGGAACCTGTTTTATGTCCATATACTCTAATGGAGGAGGCGGAGTCACGTATTGCGTCATCACGTATTACGCCTCCTACATAATCACGTGAACTGAAAACGAGGAAGAGATTTACAGCACAAGTCAAATGTGGGAATGAAGGTAAATGACATTAATTGTTGAGTGTCTTTTAATACTGTGTAAGCATACATATTAACACATGTGCAATTAAACGTGTGCATTTACGGGGTGATTTCTCAAGCTTAAAAGCTCGCCTTTTATTAAAAAGGTAAATGCAAACTCTTTTCATTCTGAAGGGCACAAACCACGTTAGATTTCAGCCGTTAAACGCGCAAAAATGTCAGTACACCAGATAAATAAGCGCAACATATTATCAGTTGTATTGAATGCTTACAATACATATAGAAATGTGTTAATCGTTAACTAATATTATGGGATGGTGTTTTTCGACTCACGCCTTGATTTAAACGATTGCATGTCTTGGTGGGTTTGCGTAGCTTATTGTCAATATCTTTACACCTCTTTTTAAGACTTAATTTAAAAAAGGTTTTCTTTTCTTCTTAATTAAAATTTAAAAGCAATACTTCACCGCTGCGAAGCCCCTCTAGTGCTGACGTCCGAGGTTCGATTACCGTAAGCGAGTGCAGTGAGTGTGTACGCCTGATGAGCCAAGAATAAGGGGGAAAGACGTGTCGCGTACTCTTTGCATTATTTGACAGTAAACTATTTTCATCCATTCTATGATCTGCTTCTCACAACTGAAGGCACCGTGGCTGATGTTACCTGACTTGCTGGCCAACCATAAGCGTTACCTGGTAGGTAACCACCCACTCACTTCACTCCCTTACGGGAATCGAACCTCGGACGTCAGCGCTAGAGGCGAAGCCCCTAAAATTGCGCCACGGCGTGTGGTTCGTTTATTTGACAGCATGTAGATCGGGGTAATTACATTTACAGCATTCGTAGTCTGATTCACAATCTGATTGTATGGGTGGTTACCTACCAGGTAACGCTTATGGTTAGCCAGCAAGTCAGCTCGAAGTGATCACTCGAGTGAAGGCAGCTTCACAAAAAAACAGATCCTTAACAAACTGTTATTGGTATATTTTCCCTCAATTTTAAAAGGTTTTCTTTTCTTCTTAATAAAAATTTAAAAGCAGTACTTCGCCGGTGCGAAGCACGGGGATTTGAGCGACTGACGCATACAGACATATTCATGAGTGCAGGTACTTCAGAAAGAAAGCACCATGTAAACCTAAACTTTAAATTAAGTTCATAGACCTACAAAAGGTTTCCATTGATATGAGGCAAGATTGCTTTTCTCATGTACAACTATACGTTGCATTCTTAACAGTAAGCTTGCACAGCTTGGTCATATTACAACCTGAGTGCTGAACTGACAACGTCGTATACAAACAGAACTACAACAATTGTAATAAACAAACAAAAAAAAAGCGAAAAACCCTTGGATTTAATAAAAAGGCTCCTTCCTTGGCGAAGCAAGGAAAAAGGAAGACCTTATATGGCGTTCGTTTATAAAACAGCGGAAAAGCTGTGTTAAGGCTGCTTCACAAAAAAATATATGTAGATATGTAAATTTGTATATGTATATATATATGTATATGTGGATGTGTATATGTATATACAGTAATCCCTCCTCCATCGCGGGGTTTGCGTTCCAGAGCCACCCGCGAAATAAGAAAATCCGCGAAGTAGAAACCATATGTTTTATATGGTTATTTTTATATTGTCATGCTTGGGTCACAGATTTGCGCAGAAACACAGGAGGTTGTAGAGAGACAGGAACGTTATTCAAACACTGCAAACAAACATTTGTCTCTTTTTCAAAAGTTTAAACTGTGCTCCATGACAAGACAGAGATGACAGTTCCGTCTCACAATTAAAAGAATGCAAACATATCTTCCTCTTCAAAGGAGTGCGCGTCAGGAGCAAAGCCTGTTAGAAAGAGATAGGAAAGCAAACAAATCAATAGGGCTGTTTGGCTTTTAAGTATGCGAAGCACCGCGGCACAAAGCTGTTGAAGGCGGCAGCTCACACCCCCTCCGTCAGGAGCAGAGAAAAAGAGAGAGAGAGAGAGAGAGAGAGAGAGAGACAGAGTTTGTTTTTCAATCAAAAATCAATACGTGCCCTTCGAGCTTTTAAGTATGCGAAGCATCGTGCAGCATGTTGCTTCAGGAAGCAGCTGCACAGAAGGTAGCAACGTGAAGATAATCTTTCAGCATTTTTAGACGAGCGTCCGTATAGTCTAGGTGTGCGAACAGCCCCCCTGCTCAATCCCCCTACGTCAGGATCAGAGAAAGTCAGCGCAAGAGAGAGAGAGAGAAAAGTAAGTTGGGTAGCTTCTCAGCCATCTGCCAATAGCGTCCCTTGTATGAAATCAACTGGGCAAACCAACTGAGGAAGCATGTACCAGAAATTAAAAGACCCATTGTCCGCAGAAATCCGCGAACCAGCAAAAAGTCTGCGATATACAGTGGTGTGAAAAACTATTTGCCCCCTTCCTGATTTCTTATTCTTTTGCATGTTTGTCACACAAAATGTTTCTGATCATCAAACACATTTAACCATTAGTCAAATATAACACAAGTAAACACAAAATGCAGTTTGTAAATGGTGGTTTTTATTATTTAGGGAGAAAAAAAAATCCAAACCTACATGGCCCTGTGTGAAAAAGTAATTGCCCCCTGAACCTAATAACTGGTTGGGCCACCCTTAGCAGCAATAACTGCAATCAAGCGTTTGCGATAACTTGCAATGAGTCTTTTACAGCGCTCTGGAGGAATTTTGGCCCACTCATCTTTGCAAAATTGTTGTAATTCAGCTTTATTTGAGGGTTTTCTAGCATGAACCGCCTTTTTAAGGTCATGCCATAGCATCTCAATTGGATTCAGGTCAGGACTTTGACTAGGCCACTCCAAAGTCTTCATTTTGTTTTTCTTCAGCCATTCAGAGGTGGATTTGCTGGTGTGTTTTGGGTCATTGTCCTGTTGCAGCACCCAAGATCGCTTCAGCTTGAGTTGACGAACAGATGGCCGGACATTCTCCTTCAGGATTTTTTGGTAGACAGTAGAATTCATGGTTCCATCTATCACAGCAAGCCTTCCAGGTCCTGAAGCAGCAAAACAACCCCAGACCATCACACTACCACCACCATATTTTACTGTTGATATGATGTTCTTTTTCTGAAATGCTGTGTTCCTTTTACGCCAGATGTAACGGGACATTTGCCTTCCAAAAAGTTCAACTTTTGACTCATCAGTCCACAAGGTATTTTCCCAAATGTCTTGGCAATCATTGAGATGTTTCTTAGCAAAATTGAGACGAGCCCTAATGTTCTTTTTGCTTAACAGTGGTTTGCGTCTTGGACATCTGCCATGCAGGCCATTTTTGCCCAGTCTCTTTCTTATGGTGGAGTCGTGAACACTGACCTTAATTGAGGCAAGTGAGGCCAGCAGTTCTTTAGACGTTGTCCTGGGGTCTTTTGTGACCTCTCGGATGAGTCGTCTCTGCGCTCTTGGGGTAATTTTGGTCGGCCGGCCACTCCTGGGAAGGTTCACCACTGTTCCATGTTTTTGCCATTTGTGGATAATGGCTCTCACTGTGGTTCGCTGGAGTCCCAAAGCTTTAGAAATGGCTTTATAACCTTTACCAGACTGATAGATCTCAATTACTTCTGTTCTCATTTGTTCCTGAATTTCTTTGGATCTTGGCATGATGTCTAGCTTTTGAGGTGCTTTTGGTCTACTTCTCTGTGTCAGGCAGCTCCTATTTAAGTGATTTCTTGATTGAAACAGGTGTGGCAGTAATCAGGCCTGGGGGTGGCTACGGAAATTGAACTCAGGTGTGATACACCACAGTTAGGTTATTTTTTAACAAGGGGGCAATTACTTTTTCACACAGGGCCATGTAGGTTTGGAATTTTTTTCTCCCTAAATAATAAAAACCATCATTTAAAAGCTGCATTTTGTGTTTACTTGTGTTATATTTGACTAATGGTTAAATGTGTTTGATGATCAGAAACATTTTGTGTGACAAACATGCAAAAGAATAAGAAATCAGGAAGGGGGCAAATAGTTTTTCACACCACTGTATATTTAAATATGCTTACATATAAAATCCGCGATGGAGTGAAGCCGCGAAAGGCGAAGCGCGATATAGCGAGGGATTACTGTATATGTATATGTAGATATGTGTATATGTAGATATGTATATATATGTATATATGTTTATGTATATATATATGTTTACATAACCTCTTTAACACACTACTTCTCCGCTGCGAAGCGCGGGTATTTTGCTAGTTTTATATAAATGGTAAACTCTGACACCATTTCTGAATGTGTGTGGAATAACAAAAGCTCTGGACAACAATCAAAGCTGCTGTTCACTGATCTCCAAGGTGCAAGGTAGGTATATCTGCATCAGATACAGAATGTTAGTCTCCTCAAAAATAATGGCATTTTAGATATAATTTTGACTAAGCCCAATACACATACACAGAAACTCATCTACCACTACAGACTAAAACCAAACTCCAGGGTGCTCATGTGGTCTGATGTCAGTTATGACAAGCTGCTGGCTTTTTGTGCATTTATTATATATGATAAGTCAACAACCTGACATTGAAATTTACTGATCAATAAAACCATTATTTTAAATGCCTTATGCACTATCCTTGATATGAATCACAAGTGAAAAACATTTCAGTGTATGATATTGCCCAGTAGTGAGAAATCCTTTTAAGAAAATGAAATAGTTCTATACACGTTACATACATGAGCAGAATGTTGTTGACAAATCATATGGTTTGGAAAGATCATTTGACAAAGAAATGATACAAAATGCACCTTGTGCAGTTGCTCAATTGGTAGCATCTCTGTAGAACAACAGGTGAAGTTTATTGGTACTTTGACAAAAGTGCCTAGAGTCTACGGACTGGTGAAAAACTAAACCTGCTGATTTGTGTTTATTTTATTTTTTCATTTAGTTGTATCTATGTTTATTTTTGTTTTCTTTTATTTTTTTCTTAGTTTTACCTTAACAACTGAAAATACATGATACTGTAAAAATGAATGTAGCTGCCAGAATATGTTTAAGTTTTTTTCCTGCTCCTCTCCTTCTCACTCTTTCTTTCAAATCAGAAATCTGAAATGCCTGCTGTGTTTTTAATAGTTGACATGAAATACTGTCCTTTTGGTGGCTATCAGGTATAATTCTAAGCTTTGGCATTGCATATTCTATCCATACAGTCATGTGAAAAAAAAGAAATAGTTGCCTTTTTCAACATATTTGAACAGGCAATCAGTAGATCTTAATGGAAACAGTGCCCACATTTAATGGTGATATACCTGAATAAAAAAACAAGGAAAGTTTACCTATTCAATCATTTTTTCAACAAAAATATCAATAGATGCAATGGTCTACTAGTAAAAAAATTGATTGCACCTATGGGCACCAGAAGCTGGTATTGTACCCTTTAACGAAATGACATCTTGTAGGTCAGTGTTTCCCAACCTTTTTTGATCCACGGCACATATTTTACATTAGAAAAATCCTTCGGCGTACCACCAAACAAAAATGTCACAAAAAATATATATGTAATGAAGTATAATGATCTTCTAGTTTTGATTTACTCACAATTTACTTACTCAGTGTGAAACCTGGGCCGGTTTATTTGAACACAACGCTGATATACACGCAGGAGTTGAAGAAAGACACACATGAAGATCTTCTTCAACAGCTCTGAGTCTCTCTCTTTTTTTAGTTTTAATAGCAGTCATGCATGAAAAGCCAAACTCACATAGGTAGGTTGAGGAAAATGGGAGCAGGGCTGAAATATTGCACATCTACAAAGTGCACATTTGCCAAAAGTTGTGCATGTCCACTGATATCCGTATATTCATTGAGTTGTAATGCAAATTTTTCACTGACGTGCAACTTTTCCAAAATGATCCTTTCAGTGTCTGCAGACGTCATCAATATGTCTGGCAATTGTATTATTTGAGAGAGGGACTTGGGCTATTTCTTTAAGAGCATCTCATTTACAATGATTTTGCAGGCAGGTAGTATTAATGTATTAGTATCAATGTCTCTGCCACCGTGTGTGGCTGTTTTGATTTGGCGATGAGTTCAGCAACTTGGTAGCTAGCTTTGAGAGCTCTCTCATTCAAGCTGACTGTTTCTCAGTCTGTTCACGAAGCTGAATAACATAGTCTGTTTTCTTGTTTTGAAGTGATAGGTGTTTTGTTTTGGAGATGGCGTTTAAGTTTGCTAGGAACCATGGCACTGTTGGACAGCTTTTCCCTACATACCAAGCATAACGGAATTGGCTTGGTTGGTTCCCCGGTAAAAGTAAATTCAAAGGAAAGATAACCTTCATTGAATTGTCTTGAGCTCACCTTTTTTGCTTTCTTCTGACCACTACTCATACAGTACTAGGGCCTTCATCTGGGTCACAATTTTTTCTAGGACCCAGATTGGATTGTGTACTTTTTCTTTTCAGATTTTTATTCATCGCTATCACTGCTGTCACAGCCGAAGCATCACTAATTCTACTGTTTGAATGGCAACAGGCAGATACACAGATTAATTAGCTATCTGCTGCCACCTAGTGGAAGAGTATTTAATTCTTCTGCCTGTCACCGTCGCGGTGGCCAGACAATTCCCCACATCAGTCAATTCCCCACATTCCCAACTCCCCACAATTACAATTCCCCACATCACAATTCCCCACATTGCAATTCCCCACATTGCAATTCCCCACTTCCACAACTCCCCACATTGGGATAATATGGAGTGCACTGAATTAATAATATAATGAAGGAATTCTAAAATGCAAATAGTAGTAATTAATCTCCAAAAGTTTTATTTCATGACAATTTATTGAAATGCATTACTGATTACAAAATACAAGTAACTGATATACACAAATGAACAAATGAGTTTAATACAAAATATGCTTGGTACAAAATAATGAATTAGATAAGGTCCTATTCCATTTGCTAATAATTCCACTGTACAGGTTTATCTTTACTCCCGACTAGGGTAAGTTCGCTACAGACTATCAAACGTGCAAACTTGGTGCGCGCGACGCGGAGCACGTAGATACGTTGTAAGGCGCGAGAAGAATTTTATTTGATTTATTTCGTGTTTTTATTTTTACACCATAAGTAGAGTCTATTATTTTTGAGAACTTTAATTTTGGTAATTTAAAAAAGATAAAAATCAAAAATGTTAACGTTTTAGCATGTTTTAAGAAAGATTCAAAAAATAATAGAATTCAACTTACCTGTTTCAAATTTTTAAAAGGCAAATTGTATATAAAAATGCATGCTTGGATAATGTATTTTTACATATTTATTAACAAGTAGCGTTTTTTAAATAAAATAATGCTCGATGTGGGGAAACGGAGGGCACGCTTTTGTATCATTATATGGACTGTCTTATATAGTACATTAGTCTATGGTTATAATAAATATTATCCCAATGTGGGGAGTTGTGGACGTGGGGAATTGTGAATTTGGGGAATTGCAATGTGGGGAATTGTGATGTGGGGAATTGTAATTGTGGGGAGTTGGGAATGTGGGGAATTGACTAAGGTGGGGAGTTGTCATGGAACCCACTGTCGCATAGACGAAACGAAGACAAATTATTTGCAGTAAATAAATAATAAATTTTCAGACCAATTAAGTGAAATTGGATAATTTTCCATGGTACACCTGATGATCTCTCATGGCACACTAATGTGCTGCGGCACAGTGGTTGGGAATCGCTGTTGTTGGTGTTTTGCACAACTGCTCACCAGTCTCTTGGTGAATTTTTATGACCACTTCTCCAAGCAAAATTCCTTCAACTGCGAGATGTTTGTGGGCTTTCTTGCATGTATAGCCCATTTGAAATCCTCCACAACATTTCTCGATGACTGCAAGCTGCCCAGGCCCTGAGCCATTAAAGAAACCCCAACCCATATTGTTTCCACCACCATGCTTCAAGTAGATATGAAGTTCTTCTCCTGAAGTGTTGTCATCGGTTTGCACCTAACATGTCTAATATTACTGTGGTCAACCAGCTCTATCCTTGATTCCTCTGTCTAGAGCACATTTTTCCAGAAGGCCTGGTCTTTGCCTGGATGTTCAATGGCAAACTGTACCCTTTTTCCAATGTCATTTTTGGCTAGCAGAGTCTTTTTTTTCCTGTTGCATGCAGGTCAAATTTGTGCAATCACATTCTGATTGTAGATGCATTCACTTTGACACCAGCTTTTGCAAGACTCAACTGCAGATCCTGCAATGATATTTTGGGGTTCTTGGAGACTTGTTTTAGTATCAGTCAGTGACGTCTTGGTCTGAATTTCCTCCTGGACAAATTACCAGTCATTTAAGATCTTTACAGCGGAAAGATTGATTAAAAATATTTTGGCAATCTTTATAAATTCCATGCCAGACACATAGGCATCCACAATGCTCTCTTTTGCGTTTTAAGGAGCTATTTTAATCTTGGCAAGATAACAACACACACATCGATAGCACTTATAACACAAGACCCCAGATATTTGTTGCTTAAATAATACAGGTCCCACTTGCATACTCCCTAAAGAGCTTCTAATCATTGGTGCCCGATCTGAAACACCTGATTCTAAATTTATGGATTTGAAGTGGTGATAAATGTAGGGGTCTACTTACTTTTTCCACATCACAAATCTGCATTTTTGCTAATTTAGATTATGAAAGTGTTTTATGGGTTATTTGTTCAAGTATACAACATTTATCCCCAGGCATTATTTGCAGGAAGATCGAATGTTTGTCTTCTCAGATATGTTAAAAAAGTCAACATCTTCTAAAGGATGTGCTTACTTTTTCTATTGACTATATATAACACTCATAGTCTCTGTGTTTAACATTTGGTGACTCATAAGATTTGACATTACTAGTTTTCCTTGGTTCCCTCTGAAGAGTGGCACCCCAATAATAGTTCAAGCCCAGCTCCACCCTTCACCTTGAGTCAACCCCTGATCATGATTCATGCCACCCCCACATTCATCCCTTTCAGAATGATGATTTACACTAATGAGTTATAGGAGTCGGGGTTGATGAATAAAAATGGCTAAAACTTTAATCTTAATTTTCATCATTTTCATGTTGCGTGTGTGAATATGCTAAAAGTGCTAGATGTTTGCGTCCACTCTTACTTGCTTAAGTCTTTGGAGTGCCTGAACAGAAACACTATGAACCTTAGCGATTTCCTGTCAAATCGAACGTCTCGTGGCTTAGCTCCATCTTTATGCCACTCCCCTTTACAACCCATATCGCCACACCCATCCAGCATCCGACTCCCGGTATGTCAGACGGTGGCACACACCTCATGTCCAGGAGAACCACAAAACGGTGCTTCTAATAGTACTTTGTGCTCAAGTTTAATAATTTACAAACGGGGGGGAAATCATTCAGTTTTGCAAGTATTATAATTTTTCTTTCTTCATTAACATGTTTTTTATGCATTATTTAATTTATGCTACCACTAAACCGACAAATTTCTAAAAAAAAATGTGATGAAAAGTAAAATCAATAAAATCATACGCTGCATCCGATGTTAACAATAATAATATCCCACTTCAGTGTTTCCGACTACAGTACAAAGGACAATGGAGTATTATTAGCTAATCTATCTTTATTTATTTCTTCATCCCAGAAGACCATTACACTTAGTTGTTTGATGATTAATTAAATGTGAGAATGCGAAAGGCGCCAGTCTAGACAGCAGAAGCACGAAGCCCAGTTTGCCGGAAGAGTGGCCGCCCGTTACCGTTATAACGATCGCACGTTTCTGCATTGCACGACGTTCCCTTGCGGCGTGGTCCAAGCAAGTTTTAAAGGGAGGGGAGGGGGCGCGAGCAGGGGGCCGGCCAATGGCGTACGCCTGTGCGTGCTGCTGAGATCCGTGAGGTGGTGCGCTGCGGGGCAGGCAGGCAAGGCAGGCAGGCAGGCAGAGAGTGTCAGAGTGGAGTGGCGCAGCGGAGTTTTTTGGCAACGAGCTAACGGGTCTGCATGGACGTGTCTGTATCAGTGGCTTCTCCTGATCCGAGCACACGGCAGGCTCAGTTAATGCAACGGTGGATTCTTTCAAGGAGACTTTGGCTGCAAAGGGCGAAATCCACATGGCTTTTCTTACAACTTTGAGTCAGGATTGCTACAATTTTCTACGCTGAAGTTTTTTTTTTTCTTTTCGCTTATTTTTTTTAACATTACCTGATAACCGCAAGTTTCTGCCGGATTACCTCCCAATGCCGTGACTTGTGAGTATTCGCACCAATTATAGGTTTCCGGTGTTTTTCTCGATTTATAAAATAATTAGTACTTTTCGCCGCACAGGGAATAAAACAACGAAAGCAGTCCATTCACATGGACGGACACCGCAGACTGTCTGATGAGCCCCCTTTTGTAGTATATTGTAGAAAATACCACATTAAACTAGAAAATACAAATCACACACACGGTCACTGACATACAGACTAGCTACATCGGTAACATATATTTTGTAAAGTGCCTTGCGGTTGTCCACATGACGAATGCGGGCGCTTTATATAAAAATGAAAGCCCGATCTGTAACGGTCCTCCTGGCTCCCTTTGATTTTGGGTTAAACTTTTTGAGCTTTGCTTTTCATGTAACCACTTTCCCCCACATACTCTTATTCCAAAATCGCTCTCATCTTTTAAACCTACGGAGCTTGTTCATCTGCGCGAAAATGTGAACTTTTCATAAGTGGTTAGGAAAAAGATGAACTCCCCCCAAAATGTATAGTGAGCGAAGCATCAATGGAAAAATGTCGTTTATAATTATGGTGTTAACAATTTAAAATGTATGACATTCTTGAGTATGGCACTTTAATACTATTTCATGCAACAGTCAAACTTATATTGTATATCTATTTTTATATACTGCCTTTCACATTAGTAATCTCGGGAACATTGTTCACATTTACAAATGTATATGGCTTAAATGCCAGCTTTAAAAAGAAAAAAAAAGTTGAAATAAATCTATGGATTTCCTTTTTAGCCCAAATTAGTTTTTTTTAACTGGTTTTCAGACAGTTGGTGTGTAATTGGTAACTCTGCTAACCTAATTCAGGTTGATGGAGATCTGATATTATCTTGGCAGCATTATATGCAAGGCTGGAAACCACACATAAATGTAGCAGCTGCCATCCTTCTATTCCCTGGACTACATCCTCTATATATTTGGCCCTTGTCTTGTGTAAATGACTTTACTGTGGTGGTAAAAACAAAAAAGTACAATATACAAGGTTCACTTAAGTCATAGATTGAGTAGAATATAACCACTTTCAATCTGTGATTTCTGTTCATGTAAATATTGGCAATATTTACATTTCCACCAGGCAAAGTATTAAATGTATTGTTTACCTCCCAAATGATTATTTCAGAGGTCTTATATCTCCCTTGCTGTTCAGCATGTCTCTAGAGTTTGATGTTGATTTCTCCTTAATGCACAGAGTGACTGAGTCTATTTGCTATATTATTTGTAAATAAAATGAAGATTTTATTCTGGAACAGCTCATGAGCAAGCAAAGGGACCTGTATTACAAAAGAAAAAAACCTTATTAATACTCAGGCGGAAATCCAAAGTAATTTTATACAGTGTAAGATTTTCCAATAATTGTTGTTTAACTGGCAAACCGTTGTTTAAATATATAATTATTATACAGATCTACTTGCTCAAAGGTGGGCCATACTGGGCTGCAGGTCTTCGTTGTATCCAAAACAATAATCACAGGCTAATTCTAAGATGTTATTCAAACCCCACTGCTACTCCGTCTCCTTGTGTTTTTATTTCAATGATTTCGAATTAACCCAGATGTAAGAAACTTTGCAAAAGTCTATGCTAATGCTGCAGAATGCTGGTCCAGGGGTTGCATTTTCTTTGAATTAGTCATCTGTTTGGGTGCTGCTGTTTGTCTAGTAAGCAAGCAGTTTTTGTTGAATTGGCTTAGGTATTTGTGACAGTATCGTTCATTTGCAGGGCTTACCCACCTGCCGGCTTATTTCTGGGGCACATGGAGATGGTTTCAATTATGGCAGTACTGCACAGAAGTGGAAACCAATGGGATCAGGCAGTATAGACTCCTAAATTGTTAAATTAGATAGTATAACAAGCAAAGGTGTAAAAAAACAAATATGGACCTAAAATTCTAGATTAAAACTTGGGTGTACAAATGTAACTGAAAAAGAGAGCCCAAACTGCAGGCTCATTTAGAAGTCTGTCATTGTTCAACCCGCTATATCCTAACACAGGGTCTCACACACAAACACACACCAAGCACACACTAGGGACAATTTAGGATCGCCAATGCACCTAACCTGCATGTCTTTGGACTGTGGGAGGAAACTGGAGTACCCAGAAGAAACCCATACAGACAATGGGAGAACATGCAAACTCCACGCAGGGAGGACCTGGGAAGCGAACCCGGGTCTCCTTACTGCGAGGCAGCAATGCTACCACTGCTGCCCCTCATTTAGAAGTTTCGATGTAAAACCTTGAAATTAAAAGTTTGTCCAAACACAAGTTACTTTCTAATTAAGAGAGTGGTTGCAGTGTAAAAACTGCCCCCACTGTAGCCTTTTCAGGTGTGGCTTTGTTTAAACAGAACTGTTTTGTATCTCATACATACAGATCATTAGAAAAAAAAATTAATGCATAAACATATGAAAGTTGTATACCACTAGTCATTGTGCCAAAATGTAAGGTAGTCAAAACAACTGGAGAAATCATTTTCAGTTGCCAGATTTGTTTGCCAAATGTATATGTTTTGAGTCCAATAGCAATAAAAAAAAAAATCAGTTTTGCTGAAATATTACATTTTCAAATACACAGAATTATTTTTTTGTTAGTGTGGCAAAAACATCCCGTACATGATTCTTAAGTAGAAGTACCCATCTATTACTTACCTGTTTGGCTCAGCAAACTACATTGATATGTTTGGATAATTAAGTTTGCTTGGAATGGAAGTCAGAGATCATTTCTGGTACTCAAGGTGTATGAACGCCACAAGTACAAGGGCTTACTACCAACTGTTGATTTCTTAAATCTTGTTGAATTATCATAGTTCCTAAGGACAGTTTGTAGTGCAGAAACAGTGACTTGTGCTGTAAGTTCAGTTTTGAGACCTAAAGTGGCCTCATATTCTTAAAAAGTCAGGCTTTAAATACAAAGGCATGCATTTCAGTCTTTGGTTGTAGTGCTAAGAACGGATGCCTCACGTTTCCAGAGACCTGGCATTAATTCCTTGCTTGGTTAGTTTTTTTATGGACCTTTCACATTCTTTTGTCTGTGTGGATTTTCTCCAGTTTTCTTAGTTCCTTCCACATCCTAAAGTTGTACATGATAGTTGAATATTTGGTGACATGCTATGAGTGAGCCAGTGTGATTCGTAATTATACTCCGTGATGAATCACCATTATTTTATGCATTGTTGTCATCTTGTACCCCATGCTGCTGAGATAGGTTCTGCCTTATCAGCACATCACCTGTTTAATAAGTTCAAGTATAAGTTATCAAATGCACATATAAGATTTGGGGTAAGATAGGGTTGCATACTAAAAAATAATTGTCAAACACAGGAAAGAACATCAGCTTACACAGGTTCCAAACTAATTTCTGTCTAACCGGGTGTGTTTACATACATTGCATCAAAAAACGTGACTTTGGAAAGTTGTTTTTATCCCATCACATATTCTATGTACATTGTTGTGCTGAAACATTTACTACAAAGCAGTACTAAGTGGAGAAAAAAAATTTAATCTGACTCCACTCAAAATATAAGCATAAAACAACATAGGCCTTAATGTGGAATAATAATGCAAGACCCAAATGACGTGAAAATTGGACATTAATTTTGTTAATGTGTATATTTGTGTATATGTAAGGAGGGATGTTTTGCACAGGCAGCGCTCCAGCTCAATCTGTCCCAAGACTCTGCTATCAAAAAAGTGCCCTGCCAGCAGTTATTCTACTCTGTGTTCTTGATTTTGACTCCACTTGCTTACCTGTGACAGGCTGACAGGAAATGCAAGACTAAAAAAAGAAGCAGACGTACACGCAGGCTTCATAATATGACAAAAATACTTTTTGAAAAATGTCAGCAAGTAAATAATTTAATTTCAAAACTATCCAATTCAAAAAGTCCACTTGTTTTTAAAAAAAAAAAAAAAAAAAAAAAAAAACTTTTTTTGCTTTTGCTTTGTCAATGCATATATGTATGTGTGTATTTTTTCTTCAATTGGAGAGAAAACTGGGAAGCTCCTTTGCTGTCCGGTCAGAGCAGGATGATTCCACGCACTCCTATAACAAATACTTCCAGGCATTGTATTGTATTTTAACCCTTGCAATCCAGTAATGTCTGCTGTTGGGAGATTTGCTTTTCCATAGTACTGTAATTTGACAGAATGCAAGAACAATCAAATCAAACTTAACATTTCCTACTCATTCCTACTCACCTGAATATAAAAAATCAAAATGTAATAGCTGATCACTTACCACAACCCACATTCTGGAAGATGCAGCAAATTATTAAACTATATTCCTTTGATCATGCATCAGTGTCTGTAGAGGATATACTGTACATATGTTGGTGGCACTACACTTCTCTTGAGTATACATTAGCAATCAGGCCAGTTTTATTATTTTACATTTGCCTTTGTCCAAGCTGGCTTGCAAGTTCAGGATGTGGTCCATCTGTCTAGAGCTATTTTGTATGGTTGGGGCACAAACAGGTAGGTGCACTGTCATGCAGTGAGTCATTAGAAAACATTCAGTCGGCCACCTTATGTTTAGAGTCCGGTGCATTAGCCACTACACCAAATTAGAAGAAAGTATAGTATATTATTATAAACTGAAATTATAAATAAATTTTTAAAAAACTGGGAAACTATTGCATTATTTCTGTTTTTGTTTTAAATGAGAGGTGCACTATTAGCTACATATAGTTGGATTGTAGAGATACAGAGAGAGCGGCATATACCTGGGTTTGAGTTTTCAACAAGGTAACTGCATGTGTAGAGTGTTCATACTAACCCCTTTTCTGGTGGATATCTTTAGGGTGGGGGTCGCCAACCTTTTTTCCCCTAAGAGCTACTTTTACAAAATGAAAATGGCCGAGAGCTACTCATGTTTTCTAACGTTTATATTCTCATAGCTTATTTCCACCTAAACAAACTGAATAAGCTTGTTTTGCCTGATCATTTACAAAATGTTGGTGTCTACAACTCATATTTTGCATTAAAACATCACAAAAAATGTTTAGTTCACCTGCAAGTGGATTTTATACGTTTGTATGCATTTTCTAGTGTATCTCATACTATTGAATTAAAACATAACAATGCAATTCCAAATACAAAGATATTCCTTATTCATTTGTCATTTTGTTCCATGTCACTGTTTCACTTCACAAGAGAATTCACATGTCCAGTTTCATGTGTGATGTGTTTTTTTAGTTAGTGAGATGACTGGCACTGCATGGAGTCAACAAGAGAGGTGTATGGTGGAGTGTAGCCACTTAGGTTCACTCTTATTGAGTCATTTAAATGTTCATCTCACAGTCTTGTTCTGAACTTTGATTTCATGACATTCATGTCAGACTCACAGAGGTATGTAGATCCAAACAAAGCAGACATTTTCAGAGCTGCTTGGTGAAGATTCTTATAGTTATCTGGCTCTGCTAAGCTACAGAAATGCTGAGAATGCTGTAGAGACTTTAACTGCACGTTATTTTGAAGGTTTACTAATATATAATATATAAAATCCAATGTCTGTCTGTCTGTATGTTTGTCTGCTTTTCACGCGAGAACTGCTTAATGGATTTAGATCGGGTTTCTTTTCTATAATTTGCTTGACCATTCTGGTTGATTTTGCGACTTCTCTCATTTCGCTATGTATCATAGTTTGCTTGCGGTACCGATTTATTTGCGCAAATCTGAGAAACACGCAGCAGGCCAAGGGGAGGGGCCTTCCTCACTCACTCGGCAGCTTCGGGGCGTGTTCCTTAACTCCGCTTAGCTAGCGAACTAGAGAACAATTGAATTCAACTTGATATTTAAAATAAAATGTTACTTAGGTCTTGATGAGTTTGATTCTGGATATTCTCTTAAGTGTATGCCACATTAAAAATATAGATTGCAATTCAGATTGTGGATCATGATTTTGTGTTAAAAGGATCGTGATATGATTTTTTGGAAAGATCGCCCACCCCTATTTTGACTAATCAAATTTTCAAATTTATGTAGGATTCATTAACCCTTTGGCAAGCTACTTGGAAAGGGGTTACAAGCTACTGGTAGCTTGCGAGCGATGTGTAGGAGACCCCTGCTTTAGGGTAAATAAAAGGATGATTGTAGAAAGAGTCCAGCTCCTTCAAGTAGTTCATTTTTCAGTCAGGTTTATTTCAGTGCTAAAATACAGTACAACATTCAGTGATTTTCTTTATGGGTACCCCACACATGAATTATGTAGTGGCAACTTGTTTCTATTGCTCTTCTTTGTAGCTTCATGCATTTAATTGGTAAGACTGTGAAGTCCATACTTTCCTTCAGATCGTATCCCACCCATATTTTTGCAGTATTTGTTCAGCTGTATGCTTTATGGCTGAGAAAAGTTGAAGGAGAGGTGTTCCTCCTTTTGTATTTGTGTCTACTTTGACAGCATAACCTGAAACCGTAGCTTTAAAATTCAATTTCTGTGAGGAACCACGGTCTCATATTCTAAGAATGAAGAAATGACCCATCCATTCACTAGTGAACCTGCTTTTATCTGTTTCAGGGCCATAGGGTGGAGCCTATCCTGGCAGTACTGGGAGCAAGACAAGGACCAACCCTGCGCATGGCTTCAGTCTACTGAAACCAGAAAATATATTTTCTCTATATTATAAGATAGAAATTGTATTTACCAAAAAGTGTTTTTAGGAACAAGGCAAATTAAGTTGCTAATTCCTTTTGTATTGACAGTTATATTTTTTGTTACAGCAGCTTTGGATACTTCAGTCAAATTCTGGCAGAATAATATACATTGAACTGCCTACTAAGGTTTTTGCCATGATGTTTTCTTTCAGTGGTGGTCTTATGTAATGCCTAATTAGTTTGCACATCCACAATGTTTTGGTACAAGTTGTTGTATTTATTTAACATGCCTGTCCTGTCATTTTCTGAACCCAGTTATTTTAATACAGGGCCACAAGGAGTTGGAATCTATCCCTGTAATGCCGCTCATTGCGTAAACCAGGACTTTATAAAATTGCCAGTTCTTCACATAGCACACAGATTCAAATGCTCACACTCATTAATACCTGAGTAATTAACAAAAGCAGTATGTTTTTGGGGTATGAGGAGGAAAAAAACCTGGAATACCCAGAGAAAATGGTATATCCATGGGGGAAACATTTAAATTATATACAGAGAATGACTGGGCATTGGTCTGTACCCAGGACTGCATTGCTGTAATTCAAAAGTGCTGTCAGTTTTGTCACTCTTAATTCACACCATTTACTAATAGTTGGTTTGTTGTCATTCTTGCATTTCGGTTACTGTATGTATAGTACCATATAAATAGAACATATGGGTAATTTTATATAGATGCCTTTAACTCTATTCTAGCCAGCTTTGAAAGTAAATGAGCAGCATTCTCACTCTGTCTTTATAACATCGTTGTACAGATGTAATTTCTTTGTCAGTCTTGTTCCAACCTGTATTTTAGGGTGGTTCATCACATCTGATTAGATAAGAGTGATTCCTTTTATTGGCTAACTAAAAAGATTACAATTTGCAGGCTCTCAGGCAAGATGTAAAGAAAGGGCCTGAGTTGCCTCGAAAGCTTACATATTGTAATCTTTTTAGTTAGCCAATAAAAGGTGTTATTTTGTTTGACTTCTCATTACATTCATAATGGCTAACACGGTACAACACCCAAGTACTAACAGTGATTGAAAGAGGTGGGCAAAAGTTTGTCCTTTCCTGCTGTTGGGTGGTAAAAGCTTTAAGTCTGCCTATTGTTTTATGGACTGTTTTAATTAAAACATGTTTTAGAGTTGAGATCTTGCCTCTGCCTTTTGCTTCTGTTATTAGCTTTGGTTTTCCTTGACCTTTAATTTCATTACGTAGGTGTTAAAAAAAGATGAACTTTATTAAACTGTACTAAAGGCTGCTTGCTGCTGTCTAAAATACATGAATGGCACGTGTTTCAAAAGCCAACAACAGCAAAAGTTGCTTCATCAGGTTTAACCATTAAACAAATATTTCATTGTGGAAGTTCATATTTTAATTGTATTTCATAAAAAGGAGGTGGAAATTGTGGTGAAATGGTTGTTAGCTTTTCTGCCTTATGAATCCAGATTCCACGGTTGAAATCCTGTGCTTAGTTTTTTTCCATGTGGAGTTTGCTCATTTTGTATGGGTTTTCCTCCAGATATTGTCATATCCCTATAAGCTCATATGTCAGATAATTGTACGTGTTTGTAAATAACCCTGTTTGAGTAACTTTGTGTGTGTAAGGCTGGATCCTATGGTGGACTGGTACCCTGCCTCCTAACTCTTGCCAAGTTCGACCACATAGGCTCCTCCATTACTGTGACCCGTAATTAAACCAGAGTATGAACGAAATAAAAACAGCCTTGCATATTCAGACACAAAATGGACATTTTTACTTTATAGACTATCTAATTCAAGATGGCGGAGTGGTGGCTCTGAGGCTAGGGATCTGCACTGGCAATCGAAAGCTTGCCAGTTCGAATCCTATAAATGCCAAAACTCTGCTTTGTTGGGCCCTTGAGCAAGGCCCTTAACCTGCAATTGCTCCGTCCTGGGTGTGACGTTAATCTGCATCCATCCCTGCATGTTGGCCCTCCAGCCTGCAGGCAAAAACTTGGGGGTTGGTGGCAGAATTGGCACTCCAGCCACCATAAAAAAATCTCACACTGTTAAACTCCATCTGAACTGGTGCTGAGGTATCACCCATTGCATGGCTGCACTTGGGTCCTAATCTGGGTCCTAAATTGGTTTGTCGTGTGGTGGGTGCGGCAATGCACTCTATCAGCGAGTGCTCCTAACCTCTTTCTCTCTCTCTCTCTCTCATTCAAGATCTAAAGCATCAGATACATGTAAATAAAACAGACCTGGACATTTATCTCACACAGGACCAATTTGGAATCAGAAGATATCTTAACCTTTCTGCCTTTGAGGATGTGGGTTGAAAACATAAGTTAACCCACACACTATATGGAGAAAACATGCCAATGCTATAGCGGTATCAGAAAAGAGGGCAATAAGTGCTTACATTTCAAGATGTCCTGAAAAAAACTACAATAGCAGAACTGTGCTTATCAGATTCATAGATTTATTTCCTCTCACTCCATCTATTTTTCTTGCTGTACAATCTAGGCAGAAGCACTGGTGTGGCTTGCCAGTAGATACCCACAGGATATCTGGATTATTTCTGAAAAATTACAGGCAGTACAAAGGCTTATGAATTAAGATGTGGAAGTAACATCTGGCAACTAACATCAAACAAGTGGTTATGATTAATGCAGGGAAATGGCAGTGGTGCCCTTATAAGGATCTAAATAGGACAACATCAGTTCGAAGTTTATTTTACTATGATATTGCCTGATTGAGACTTATTTGAAGGTTGATAACATACAAATCATGCAATACCCCAAGGCTGACAGATCAGAAATCCAGGGTTTAAATGTCATGCCTGTTCATGATCTGTGTTCATTGTTTTTCTCTGTGCCTACATGTCTCTTTCATCCAATATGAATAAGTCTGGCTGTGTGCCTGAGCATGACCTGTTTATAACTGTTGTAATGTCTAGTGTTGGTTTCTTCCTTACACCTTCGGATTTGAAAAACCTATATAATAGATCAAACGATGTATAAAAATAGATGTAGTACTAGGGTGTTGTACCATGTTAGCCATTATGAATGTAGTGAAAAATCACCACTCAAGTCACACTCAGTATCTTCATTAATTCATTTTGCAGTCCATGCTAAGGTTTACAGAACTTTGCTCTGAATTGGTAAATATGAAGACAGCAGCCTTAATTTTCCATCTTTCTTACTCATGAAACTCCAGTCCTTAGTAGTTAGGGTTGTGTAGTACTAGAGTGTTGCACCATGTTAGATATTGTGAAATGTAGTGAGAAGTCAAGCAAAATTACACCATTTTTTGGCTAACTAAAAAGATCACAATATGAAAGGTTCAAATTGATTACATCTTGCCTGAAGAAGGGGCCTGAGTTGCCTCGAAAGCTTGCATATTGTAATCTTTTTAGTTATCCAATAAAAGGTGTCATTTTGCTTGACTTTTCACTAAAAATAGATGTGATATTTAAGTTGTTAAATAATGTACAACTGACAAACGCAGTATAGAGTCAGCTAATCATTGTGTTTGTTATTGCACAGTAGCTTTCAGAAATGATTATGGATCCCACCCTTAGTTCTGGGGAGGCATCAGTGGCAATCAGTAACCACCCCAGTTTCCACTATACAGTTAACACAATACGCAGACAGCTTGACATGCTCACGTGAAGAAGGTAAGTGTAATAATTTATTTGGCGGCAGTGGTGCAAGTGCTGGCAGTGTGGTGTTGTCCTGGATAGTGGGCAAATCTTCTGCTCCCTAGTGGGTTTTCAAGACACACTGCTAACATGTAATCACGCCCCATTGGAGTCTGCCAAAATCTGCAGGGTCAGTTATGCAGTCTTGACTTGCAGCAATGCTAGTAATACAAATAAGCACATAAAACTCCAAACTCCTTTTTTAACTGAATTTCAAATAATTTTAATCTAGATACTTTTAATTTATAAATGAGGTAAGTTAGTTTTGATGCAGATTAATATGTAGCAGCCAACCCTGGTACTGAAGCATAGTACATTAAGGTATTTACTTTGTCACCATTTTCAATCATTTCGTAACTGAATATTATTACTGGCATGTGCACCTGTACAATAAGGCCGGTCACAAGTAAGCCACTAGATGAGTTGAGTGGTACAAGCTGCTGCTTGTACAGCGGTAAACCTAAAAAGTAAAGCCAGTTTTAAACTTATGTGATAACTGCAATGGATATAATCTGACGTAACAGAAAAGGTTTGTGATGGTTTATTGGTAGTTCAAACATGCACAGCACAACACTCTGCTGTTAGTCTAGTTGAAGCCAAGGTCAAATGAACATGGATGCTCCACTATGGGATTGCACCATTGTTGAACAATGCACTGTAGTGAGATTTCCTTGAGCAGAGGAAGTGTAATCTTCTGAATTTCAATTAAGGATGTTGGCTTGTGCAGATCAGAAAGCTCTTTGGCACCTGTCTTGCACAAACATTTCACCGTGCAGTCATCATGCATCCTGCAGTCGTCAGGCAGTGTTGCATGTGTAGATTCATAGGTGATATCCAAATGTGCAGCAACAGTGTAATCAATGAGTCTTCAATGAAGTCATTCACCATGTCGATGTGGGCTTGTGGACACAATGTTGGTGCTCAACTAGATCATGTTCTTTTTTCACTTTAAATCTTTCTGCCACTTCTTAAAACTTTTCATTGAGTCATGCTGTTTTCACTTCCATACTAGACAATGTCTTTCGGTGAATTTCAGAAGGATTCACTTCCTTTTCCTGAAGAAATCTTACTACAGCACATTGTTAAACAGTGGTGCCATCCCACTGCGAAGCATCCATGTTCATTTGACTTTGGCTTCAATTAGACTAATGGCAGAGCACTGTGCTGTGTGTGTTCATACTACCCATAAGCCATCGCTATTGTGTTGTCTTGTGTCAGCTTCTGCCCATTGTGCATACTGTGTAATTATTGAAATTGCCTTTACGTTTTGATCTACTCTCGTAATTCCCAGTTTCCTAAGAACACTTCTCAGTCACGACACCTCAGGGAGTACAACTGGTGAGGGGGAGAGGTGACACTGAATAATACCTCAGCCAAGACAAGCACGTCTTTACTGAGGGATCAATTGTCAGTTAGTTGTACCAGGCCTTTTTCAGCTCTCTGAGGTACTGCAAAACTAGGATGTTTTAGCATAAAGTCCACATGTTGTGCATGGCCATGGTCCAGTTTAGGTTAAATTTGTTCAATAATTTGTGTGTTTTTTTTTTTTTAATTTAAAGTATAGCAATAGTGCTTCACTCTCTTTTTATTGCTTATTTATAGAAAAACATTTCTAATGTATCATGTTAATGTTTACCTCTTGTGTAAGTCATTTTGGACAAAAGCGTCTGCCAAACAAATAAATGTAAATGTAGTGTGAATGTAGGAATATTTTCAATTAATGGAGATCTGAAGCCTCTCTGAGCATATACAGTAAACAAATGAAACACAACATGTTAACAATTGTTGAGGTGGCTAAGGAAAAATCCTGTTTAATTGTCACCGGCAAGTGAAGTAATGAGGTTTCTAATTTGGTCACACTAGAGTGCTGTCTTCAGTCAGTGCTCATGTCTTTTGACAAAGTATAGCGATTGTCTTGGTAGCTATAAATTTCTGGAGACTAGAAGGGAAGGTGCTGGAGTGGAAACAGAGGTGTTCTTCTAGGCCAGTATTTTCATGACTGCAAGAAAAACAAATTACTCAGTAAGGTGGGTGCAACCACATTTTCCCAATTGTTACCAGAAAATCAGTCCTCAAAAGGCTCATGATTTTCAAAAATGTTAACTGTTGCCACTACCTGAAGAAATATTCATGAAAGATTAGCAGAGAAGCATTTATTTGTTTAATGATGCTAACCATAGGAAGACAAAACGGCTGTATAAGTAAAAGGTCCATTAAAAATTTTGAAGGGCTATCATACAGTACGCTAAAAATCCTTTATTCTTGAAGTGGCTTAATTCAGATCAGGGTCATTGCCTATCCCAACAGTATTGGATTTGTTAATAGTAATTATGGTGCCTCTAAACAATATAACCATTGCCACTTTGAATCTGTGCACTATATAAGAGAATCTCATAAAATGTTAAACTACACTTTGTTACTTAACAATGGATGGGTGTTTGAATTTTATTGCAGTGATTGGTGCGTTGAAAATGTAGGCAGTGCATCAATTACCTAACAAATTCATTTTTGGACCAATGTGCTTGTGCTTGTTGACTTTTGCCATAATTACATCATTACATTTACGTGGTTCTTTCAACTAATCCTTAACATGAAGAGTACAGCATACTTCAGAAATTGTTTTTTAGATAACTGTTTTTGCCTGTATGGTGGGATTGTTGCTGTGTAAGGCCAACGTCTGTCCTTTTACTACTGCATTTAGTATATCAGGAAGATGACCTAGAATATCAAAATTTCATTATTTGGTAACTTGCTGAAAAGAGCATAATTTTTCTTATAGAACCCTATAAGCCCGAAATGCCCCTATCGATAGAAACCAGAAGACAGCAGGCCTGTTCACTGAGGTATTGAAAGCAACAAGGACTCCGAAAAGACCTCCATTAACCTTCCACATAGGGATCACTGCAGCACTCACTGGCCTTCACATCACATGTTAGTGGTTTAAGAATTCAGTTTTCCTTATGTGTTTTTACAAAAATGATAAAAGTTTGAATTAGTGTAAGCCGCCCTAATTTGGGGTGTTTTATGAGAAATATAATTGCTTCAAAGAGGTAGAATTACATAATAAACAAGAATATTTGAGTCAAATATCTGAAACATTAAAATGTGTGCTTCAGTTTAAACTTTTAAAATCTAAATGTTCTTGATTGTAGTAGAAATTTGTCATTTTTCACCCTCTGATAGAGGATCGTAGAGAGCTAATTCCCTAGTAAAAGATCAAAAAGAACATCCTGTTTATAAACGTCGACTTTGAAATAGTCTAAAACAGGGGCGCCCACACTTTTTCGGCTTGTGAGCTACTTTTAAAATGACCAGGTCGAAATGATCTACCTACAGTACATTAAAAATGCTATATAGATATAGATATATAGATATATATAGATAGATATATATATATATATATATATAGATATATAGATATATATAGATAGATATATATATATAGATATATATAGATATAGATATAGATATATATATATATATAGATATATATACACTGAGTATACTTTATACATAAAATATATGTTGTCGTACCTTGCATAACTGAATAACCCTTATGGCACAATAACAATTCAATACATTTATGGTCACTACAGTATTTGGATTTAATAATCTTCATGTGGGAATGTGGGAAAAGGCTGACTCGCATAAATAATTAGAGCCAAATAATGCAGTCAAGGAGGCAGCACATTTCCTCATGTTTGGGTACTTTTCCTCTGAGTAAGTTCCAAAACTGCCATGAGCCCCATACTTCAGCTGAATGTCATCCTGTAGTGTCAAAATTTCATCTTCCACTGTAGAGGAGTTTTAGATGAAACAGTGTTGCAATTTTTGATGTGGGTGAATCACCCTCAACATCTTCTGTAAATGGATAGCACTTAAATGTAGCGATTGGCTCAAGTAAAGCTGAGTCTTGGAACCGTCTGTAAAAGTCTGACAGACAATTTTCAATCTGCTCTGTGTGGTGTATGCTGTCAAGTTGCGCACACGCCTTCCATTGCGTCTCCAGCTCTGACGCGAGGTTTTGGATGTTCCCCAAATCAAGGCACTGCAACTTTGAGGACAGATGTTGCATTTTTCGTTTGAAAGCATTAACTGAGCTAATTATATTGACCATGGTTTTGTCTTTTCCTTGCAGCTGTAAATTAAGCTCATTCAACATGTTGGTCAGATCAGAAAAAAAAAGTCTAGCAGCCATTGATCGTTATTAAGTTGCTTGTATTCTGCATGTTTAATGACAAGGAGAAACTCCTTTTTCTCCGGCCAGGGGTCTCGAAATCTCAGCTGGAATTTCTCCCTAGCCATCTGCCTCAACGAAGGCCTCTTTTATCATCTCTCTATCTTGGAAGGACTTCTTATGCTTAATGATCGAGTGACTCACCCGGAACGATGCTTCGGTGTGTCTGCCTTTGCTTTTGAATTCAGCCGAGTGAAAAATGACGGCTGTCTGATTAACAGCGATTTTAGTTCCCTCTCCTTTCTCTTTCTCTGATCGCTTTTTGGAAGGAAGTCAGTTTCGTAGTTTTTATGAACAGTTCGAAAGTGCCTTTCCACATTTTCCTTCTTTGGAATAGCAATAATAGATCAGACAAACGCGCTTCGATTGTGACATTGTGTGAGAAAAAAATCCTCTGTCAATTCCACATCCAGCCCATACCCTCCCCCACTTAAACAATTTTTTTTTAAATCCCTTCTTTAGTTGATACAAATTGGAAGGCTAACTAGATCACTTAGATAGCTGGAGTTTTCCAGTAGCTCGCGCGTTTCATCATGCGTGCGGGATTACCAGTGTGTTAGAAGAAAAGAGATCTCAGACTGGCTGCCCTGTATATCAATCAAGTGGCAAATGCCATACAGAGGATATATGATAGAGTAACATTTAAAAAAAATTTTTGAATGCAATGCGATCTACCTGCACTACCTTTCCGATCTATCGGTCGATTGTGATCGACGTATTGGGCACCCCTGGTCTAAAACAATACCCCACATGCATATGCTTGTAATTTTGTTCTTTTTAACCTTGTGGAAGTGGGTCTTAGAGGGCTAGGACAACCAGTAATGAGTCAAATATCAAAAATATTATCATTTTTTTTGATCAGCAGCCTCTAAATAGCATAAAAAATGTCCCCTTGGGATTAATAAAGTATCTATCTATCTAAAACAACACTCCCACATGCCTATATTGCCAATCCCTATTTTTTCGAAGTTGTCTGAAAAGGAATAAATTTGGCCCACTTCCCAAAACCCCCACCCCGTATCTCATTAGGGGATGAACTCCTGTGGTTGGTAAATGAGGAATACACAATTTCAAGACCTTCTGAACATTTTTCCTGAAGATGGGTCTGGAGAACTAAAAATAGGCAGGAACCCAAAAAGCTTGACATCAAGTCATTTGTACGTAATTGTTGGGAACGCAACATGTTCAATATAATTTGTTTTTAGTTTTATTGATTAATATATTGCCATTTGGGTAGTAAAATGCACTACCAATAAAACAAAATCAAAATGCAGTTCTTTGCATCAGATGGTTATTTTATGATGCTACAGATAACATTCTGTAGTAAATTTTGCTTTTTCAAATCCAATTTTTACTTTATTAGATGTTCTTATCATTTGGATTATGGATGCAAAATGTTAAACAGTTGTTCTTATAATTCTATCAATAGTTACCGTATATACTCAAGTATAAGCTGACCCGAATATAAGCCGAGGTACCTAATTTTACCTACAAAAACTGGAAAAACGTATTGACTCAAGTATAAGCCTAGGGTGGGAAATGCAGCAGCTACTAGTAAGTTTCAATAATCAAAATAAATACCAATAAAATTACCATACATTAATTGAGGCATCAGTAGGTTAAATGTTTTTGAGTATTTATTTCTAAGAAAAACAGTAAACTAGCTCTGTAAGTGGAGAAGAGGGTCAACAACATCAACAAAAACAATATGGTATCTCGCTCGCGCGCTCTCTCTCTCTGTCGAGCGCGTGTGTGTGTGTGTGCGCCTCTCTCTCTCGCTCGCGTGTGTGTACTGTACACTCCAGCTTTCTGTCGGGTTGGTGGGGGCAACGGGACCTGACTCAAATATAAGCAGAGGGTGACATTTTTCAGCACATTTTGGATGCTGAAAAACTCGGCTTATATTCAAGTATATACAGTAAATCCAAATCTGTGTGCCTTAAATGGGTCGACACCATGAACAGGCTCTTTTACTTAGTGCTACCAAGTTAGGCTTCGGCAACCCTTGAGTGGGTTACGAAAATGCATGGATGGGCTGAATGGTTGAATATAATGCAGAATTAAATGAAATGTAGCCTGTTACAAAGTACTGTATGTAGAAAGCCACATGCACTGGTTGAAGGTAATATTCATCTTTACCAGTCCACGAGGCAGCTGGCCTTTATCAACTGAGATTCAAGAGGAAATTCTTTTCATAGTATGTTGAGTGTGCCAAGGGTTCTTAGTTTATTTGATGTGGGAATGAAACTTCGATTGACTTGGGAAATGCACTCATTTTAAAATCCCTTTTGTCTTTGAAAATTCACAAAAGTGAATTTTTGTCAATACTGAATTGATATGGAAAGGAGAAATGTGAAAAGCCAGCTGAATTCAAGGAGTTTAATTAAATGCAGAAAATATCCATAGGTAAAGAATGCAGGCAAGAAAAGCAGCTGCCATAATGTTAGTTGATAACAGTGTTGGAGAGGACCAAAAGAATGAAACTGTTAATGTACCAAGTACATATAAAAGAATACTGTATTTGATTTCAGTATGGACACCTGAACTGGCATAAATTACACAAGGGTGGCCTGCACTGCAAAGCTTGTTTGATTATTCTTACACAGGAAATGAAGGGCCATAGGCTACTTCCTGAATATGTGCTCCAAACTGGCTGCATGTGTTCTACAGAAATGATTATAGAAGGCAAGTTTCTTTATGATTATTAAAAGAGCATTTGATTTAATTTTTCTGAACTATTATGTATGGTAATTTATTTAATTTAAATCCTTTTGTCATTTTTATGACACTTTATCCTTGGTAAATGTTGTATGGAAGATTCAAACCAGGATGGTAAAATTCAGAATTTGCAGTAGAAATTACAATGGATTTTGAAATCTTTGTGATACGTTTAATTAAAAGTTGCCTAGCATTTGTGCCCTTTGAAAAATACTTCAAGTTGTTGCTGAATACATTTTCAGTTTGGTGCACTTTTTTAATTTCTTTTTTTTAATCATCTTTCGACATATACTGGGTTAAAGCTTCTTGTAGTTCAGAAGGTTGCTTTTTAACTTAATTCAGCAAAGCACCTAGACCAAGAGCTGACAACTTCCCTTATCACGTAAACTGCGCCTCTCTCTGTTTTTGTAAATTTATGTATTTTTGCTAAATAATTGAAATCAGGCTGGAAACCGTGAACTATGTGTCATTTATTATTGTATTATAGAATAGTAAATTAAAACACAAAGATAGTAAACGAAGCTTTCCTGAAGCCCATCTTCACCAGACACAACTTTCTGCAGGTGGGTACAGTTGTTAGCAGTGCTGCCTCCTTATCCCTTATCTGGTTGTTGCTTTTGTAGGGTCAGCATATTCTGTTTGCGTCTGCATGAAGTTTTTTCCTGATACTTCTGTTTTCCAACCACATCCCCATAAATGCATGTTAGGTTAACTGGTAGTTCCAAATTGTTTCTGTGTGAATGTAGATATGTGCATAATGAGGTCCAACAATGTAGTAGTATCTCAACTGTGGTTGATTACAGCCTTATGCCTGATATTGCTAGGATAGACTCTGACCCCAGTGATCAGGTTAAATGGGTTTTTTGAATGTTATACAACCTTCCATAAACACCCACTGTATGTATTCTGCCATGTTGGACAACGGAAACACATCCATTTACTAACAAACATGATGTAAGTCAGAAACCCGAACTGTGTTCTTCATCAGCTTTACCATGTTAAGAACTTGCTTCTATTTCCTAGTATGACGGCATACCTGAAGTAGTCCTCATGGGGTGAGAACACACATCTGGGTACAACTTGCTAAAAAGTCTGTGTGAAGAGCAGCGAAATCCGCTGCTGAAAAAGTTTTACCCCCAGGCTTTCTTCCTAAAAACCTGGCCCCCACCCCCCAATTTCCATGAGATGGTGCACTTTAAACATTTGGGATTGCTGCGTCCTAGTTATACTCTTGTATTAGACAAATACTTCAAATAATTATGGAAAAACTGAATAAAAGACTTTTGAGAGAATACGGAGAAGGAAATTTGCTTTTATCTAATCAAGAGTACAGTACCTAAAGCTTAATGATTAATTTATAGATGTTGCTATTATTTTGACTATTGCATTACTACTATAGTGCATTAACAACTGTAAATATATATATAATACACATACACATTAGCCGTCCCCTGCGGCTCCGCCCGTGCAGTAGTGAAACAGGACAAACTTAAAAAATCAATAAACAAAAATGTATCGCTAGCTAAGGTACACTCCAAAACGCAGAGGTAGACCGACTCCCCACTCCTGATGTCACGCTTCTCTCTCCCCTCGGCTTGCAGTCTGTCTCAGGTTAGCATAAATATAACTATGGTTCTTAGCGCAATGAGAGAAGTCGCAGAATCAACCCGAATGTTTAAGCAAATTCTAGAAAAAAACCCAATCTAAATCCGTTAAATAGTTCTCTAGTTCGCTAGCTAAGTGGATGTAAGGTACACCCCGAGGCTGGTGCATAAGTGAGAAGAGCCCCTCCCCTAGCCCCGCTGTGTCTCTCTCTCGGCTTCATGCAAATAAATTGGTACTGCAAGCGAACTATGATACGTAGCACAATGAGGGAGGTCGCAAAATCAACCGGAATGTTCAAGCAAATTATAGAAAAAATCCCCAATCTAAATCCGTTAAGTAGTTCTCTTTTGAAAAGCGGACAGACATACTTACAGACAGACAGACAGACAGACAGACATACATTAGATTTTTTTATATATAGAGAATATTTTAAGGCTGGAAGAAAAAATTGATTCGTGTACAAATTGCAGTTTTGAAGTATGGTGATTACTCAACTCAACTTTTAATATCATTCATCCACATACATAGTATATGGTTAAATGAAATTTTGTTCCTTACAGTCCCTGGTGCATAGGCAAAACAACATACGTTTAACATACACCATAACATTACCAAAACCAGTGCAACAATACAATGTAAGAAAACAAAAGACGCATGACTATACAGCTCGAACAATGCTTAATATCCATAGTAAAGCGCTGAGTGTAAAGTGACAGTACATTAATTGGGAGGAATGGTACAGGGATATTGTACAGGGTGACATGTAGGAATTCAGAGGTCTGTCAGTTTGGGGAAAGAAGCTGTTATGGGACCTGGCTGTACTGGTCCAGATGCTGCTGTATTTTCTGACTGACGGCAGGATGTCGAGTAGTACATGAAACGGGTGAGAGTCGTCTTCCACAATGGCAGAGGCTCTACACAGACACCGTGTCTTAAAAATATCCTGGATCGAGGAGAAGGAAACCCCTATGATCCTCTCGGCTGTCATCACCACGCACTGCAGAATCTTGCTCTCATGGGCTTTGCTGTTCCCAAACCACATAGCGATGGTTTGTCAGGACACACACCAGAGTTCCTCTGTAAAGGGTGGCAAGAATGGGTTGTGGCAAGCCAATTTGCTTCACTCTGCACAGAAAAAAAACTTCATTGTTGTGCCTTCATGACAAGAGTTGGTGTTGCTTGTCCAGGAGAAGTCATCAGAAATATACCCACCTGGGGCCTCATTTATAAATGGCGTGTATACACAAAGATGTTGCGTACACCCGTTTCCACACTCAGTTAGAGATGTATAAAAACTAAATTTGCCGTAAAGACACTCACATTTTCAGCAGCAGCCTCACACTGTACATACATATATTTCTTTTTGGTTTTGCAATCTGGCAGCACCCAGCATCAAAAGAGTGCTGCTGTTTCTGTGGTCTGCTTTTCTTTTTTTAGATTCACATCTGTGATGCGTGTTTTATCAAATACACTGAAATTAATTGCATATTGTTTACAAATTTAATTCACTTGATTGTAATCATTCTGTAACAATCTAATGGTATATGGAGTTGCCAAACTATTCCAACTACCATGGCTCCTTTAACGTTGTTAGAAGACATCACAAATGGAAGAATTAGAAGAGAGCACATATTTATAGACGATGATGACTAGCTTTTAAGTTGATTTTGGCTTCCATGAGTTATCCTCTTGAAGCTGTATGCTGAGTTAGCACTGGCTTTACAAAGGCAGACTTTAAGCCTTAAAGTTTAAGGAATTGTGCTGTACCTGCTCCTTTGCAGGTTCTGTCCACTCTTGGGTTTTTAGCCACAGGAGCTTTTCAATGTGAACTTGCTGACTGATTGGGTATTTCTCAATCATTACTGAGTCGCGCCATGCAAACTATAGAATGGTACTATCTGCTTGTCATTCAGATATATAAGATTTCCTTACACTGCAGTTGAACTCAGAAACATCAAAAAGCAATTTGCAGCAACGTCCGGTTTTCCAAATGTAATCAGAGCAGTCACTGCGCGCACATTGCTATTGTAATGGCGCTGGACAAGTTACATCAGCCAGGGATGAATTATCAAAAGAATGAGCTGGCATTACATCATATATAGCAGGATTGCCTATAAAAATGGCAGCTTTGCATAGTCGCAGGTGCTTTTTCCAACTAGCGCGGTAAAAGGCATGCAGTCCTTTTAACAATAAAGAGCAGAGAATCGATCCATTGTGGCGCTCGGCAACGATGCTGCACTATAAAGGCACCTTCAGAGAATAACTTTGCTTATATAAATAGAAAGCATTTCCACTCTATTCAGGTGCTGCTCTATAGCACACAGAACGTGTCTTGCATTGTGCAAGCTTGTAGCGTGCAACATGTATAGTGTGGCACACAATCGTGGCTTGCACGTTCCTGAATGTAATTAGCAGAATGTAAAAACAGGTAGTTAGATGCAGCATTTATTTTTTAACCAATTCATTTAATTTGTGGTCAGTATCACATAGTTTATAGCCTTTATATTCCTTATTTCATTGGCCGCATCTTTTACAACATCCAGTATTTCATTTTGTGACTGGCACACAGCCAGATGGTCGCCCAGCGGATTCTGAGGCAGTGGTGTGTGTTTAGCCAGCACCCAAAGACATGCTCGGCACAGCAGCACAATCACTGCCTGCTCATTGCACGGGGGTCAGCTTCTGTAATACTGTCTGAAACAGAATAAACAAACTGCGGGCTGCAACTTGCATTTACGCATTTCTTTTTTATTTCAGGCACAGTGCGACTTTCTGAACTTGAACTTTCGAGTGTCTCCACCATGCTTTTGTTGCTTATACCACTTCTTAAGCCAACAAATACTATGTTTTTCCTTGCCTCCACTTCACATTCTCTGAAATTCTTGTTTTCATGTGGTTTTGCCATTGTCTTTTTTTTTTTTTTAATTTTATTGATTTTATTGAAATCATACAACAATCCATACAAATAGATAAAATTTGCAAGAATAGGATTGAAAACAAACTAACCCCCACCCCTGAGAAAGAGAGCATGGGCAGCAGAATAAAACTTAAACCTAGTAAAAATAAGTAAATAGATAAATTAATAAGTGAATATAGATAAATGGAGAAGAAAAAGAAATGGGGAGAGAATCTGCTTCCTCAGTGCTTTAAGAGCTTAATCTAAAATGTTATTGATTAGATCCTGCCAGGTTTTGAAAAAGTTCAGGACAGATCCTGTAAGTGAGAATTTGATTTTTTTCCCAATTTCAAAAAGTATAAAACATCAGTTACCCACTGACTTAAAAGAGGAGAGTTAGGATTCTTCCAGTTGAACAAGATAAGTCTACGTGCCAATAGTGTAGTAAAGGCAATTAGTTTGTTTGTCCTTCTCCACTTTAAGCCCATCTGGATATACACCAAACACAGCTGTTAGTGGGTATGGGGGGATTGTGACACCAAGACTTTCTGAATGGCATTTAAAGATTTTGGTCCAGAATGATGTTAATTTGGCGCAGGCCCAAAACATGTGGCCCAGTGAGGCTGGAACTTGATTTCCATCTTGCACTGGAAACATTTTGGACAATTGTAAGCGAAACAGATGTGCTCGATAGATAATTTTGAGTTGAATAATTGTATGCTTTGCACATATAGAGCTCAAGTGAATTCTCTGCATTGCTACCTTCCACTCCTTTTCTGAGATATTAAGTACAAGATCCTTTTCCCACTGTCCTCTTGGATCTTTGAAAGGGAGGGACTGTAAAATGGTTTTATATATTGCAGAAATGCTGTTCGAGTCCTCGAGACTGAGCAATATTTTTTCCAGCATAAAGGGAGGTGGGAGATGTGGCAAATCGGGCAGGTTCTGTTTAACACAGTTTCTAATTTGAAGATAGTGAAAGAAATGTGTTGCTTGAAAGTTAAATTTGGAATGTAATTGTTCGTAGGATGCAAAGACGTTGTCTATGTACAGATCTCTAAGTGATTTAATCCCAAATGTTTTCCAGTTATTAAAAACTGCATATGTTTGCGAGGGTTGGAAAAGGTGGTTCTCGTGCAGAGATGCCATAGATAGAAAAGCTTTTATCTTAAAATGCTTCCTACATTGGTTCCATATTCTGAGTGAGTGAAGCACAATTGGGTTGTTAGTATATTGGCAATAACTTGCGATAACTGGCACAAAGCAGGGAATATAAAGAAGTACTGCAGGATTTTATTTCTATTGCAGACCAAGCCTGTGTATATTCATCTATTTGTGATCAAGTCCAGGTTTTTATAGCTTGTATGTTTGCTGCCCAGTAATAAAACTGAAAGTTAGGTAGAGCCATGCCACCTTCTGCCTTAGGTCTTTTGTAGGGTTGCTCTTTGGATACCAATTCCAAATAAATGAGGTTATGGTTGAATCTAATTGCTTAAATGATTTATTGATGTATATTGGAATGTTTTTAAATAAAAAGAGAAGCTTAGGAAGGATATTCATCTTAACAACATTAATTCTTCCACCTAGAGTGAGATGAAGGGTTGACCATCTATGCAAGTCTTGCTTAATTTTTTCCATACAGACGGCGAAATCTTGTTGATAAAAGAGCTTTCTGTTTACTTGTGATGTTAACCCCTAGGTATTTAAACTGCAATGATAAAAGGGAAGATGTCCAATCTAATATTGTCCATCCATCCATCATCCAACCCGCTATATCCTAACTACAGGGTCACGGGGGTCTGCTGGAGCCAATCCCAGCCAACACATGGCGCAAGGCAGGAAACAAACCCCAGGCAGGGCGCCAGCCCACCGCCGCAATCTAATATTGTATGCTTGAGAATTCACTGGGAAGAGCACACTTTTATTCATATTAATTCTGAGACCAGAAATCTTTTGAAATTCTGTAAGCGCTGTTAGAACTGCAGACACAGTATTTTGTGGGTCTGATATACTGTATACAGTATCATATCATCTGCATATAAAGAAATTTTCTGTTCAAGTCCTTCTCTGATAATCCCCTTTATCTGGTAAGCATTTCAACAGTGAACTGCCACTGGCTCAATGGTGATTGCAAAAAGTAGTGGTGACAAGGGACATCCTTGTCTGGTACCACGTTCTAGTTTAAAGTTGTCTGGATTAATGTTGTTAATACAAACTGAAGCTTCTGGATTGGTATACAGTAGTTTGATCCATGCACAAATGTTCGGGCCAAACCCAAATTTCTCCAATGTAGTGAAAAGGTAGTTCCATTCAATCATATCAAATGCTTTTTCTGTATCCAACGATAATAGTATCTCTGGGGAGTTTGACTTTGTGGGTAAATATATTACATTAAACAGGCGTTGAAAGATTGGAAGCTAAGTGTCGGCCTTTAATAAATCCAGTCTGATCTTGTGATATTACCGAAGGCAGCACTTTCTCCATCCTTCTAGCTAGGACTTTGGAGAGTATCTTAACATCATTATTCAGAAGTGAAATTGGTCTGTATGATGCACATTGTAATAAGTCCTTATTTTGTTTAGGAAAGACGGTGATTAATGCTTGGCGAAAAGTTTGATGTAGAATTTTATTGTCTCTAGCTTCAGTGAATGTTGCTAATTAAAGGGGAGCTAGCTGAGTGGAGAATTTCTTATAAAATTTGATAGGGTAACCATCAGAGCCTGCTGCTTTCCCACTCTTAAGTGACTTTATAGCATCTAGTAATTCTGATAGTGCCAAAGGTTTATCCAGTTCCTCTGCACTAAGAATATCTATTTGTGGTATATGTAATGCATCCAGAAATACATTAGATTGTGTGTTGTCTTCTTTAAACTCAGTAGAATATAAGGATTTATAGTAGTCTCTAAATGTGTGCATTATATTTTTATGGTCAATGAATTTGTCTCCGTTTGTGTTGGTGATCTCTGGGATTGCATTGTGAACTTCTTGTTTGTGGATTTGTTTATCAAAAATCATGATTTTTTTTATTGTTTTTATTTGGTATACATTTAAGATATTAGCTGGGAGAAAACTTCTTCTGGGATCATATTGCTTCACACTAACACCAAATAATTTCAAAATATGATGTTTTTTTCTATTATATATTAATTCTTAGTATATTATTAATGATGTCTTTCAGGCAGTTCTTTTAGTCTGCCTTTAGCCGGAGACATATTGGTGGCATGGTCATCAGCTGAAAGCACCTACATTTTTTGGATAAAAATAAATGAAATGGCTTTTTCTGTAGGGTTAATAGTCTTCCTAAAGTTTGCTTGCTTCTGCCAATTTCAACCATCAATTTTGTACAACCTCAAAGTGTACAATCTGTTGTTTTCATTGGTGTGCTCACGGACTCTAGTTAACTTATTATGTTCTTAGATTTTGGGAGGAAACTAGATTCCCAGAGAACATGTGAATATCAGGTAATCTATATATCTATTTATCTTGTGGCTGCCTTCATATATGTAACTATTCTTAGAGTGAGCACGAAGAACCAGAGAACAGACAAAACACCATTTTTTAATGTAAATGGAAGCTTTGTGTACTTAAAACTTATGGTGACATCGTCCAAGTAACTCAAAGCTCTGGTAGCATTGCTTGATAGAGTTAAGTATGTACATTAGGAGTAGAAATGTGCTCATTCAAAGAGCTATTAAAACTAAAAAACAAACTTCTAAATGTTTATTTCTGAGTGTATATGTGTGCCTTTACAGATCAAATCAAGGAGGCTGGGTCTTTAATGTCAGTGTATTGGTTATATCTATGTATTGTGCTTCTATCTGCCAGATTTTGCTGAAGTTTGTTGGTAAACTAAAAAGGGGATTTTATGTCTCCACATAATACTGTTTGAAACATAATGTATAATTGACTTAGGCAGTGTTTACTATTCATCTTTTCTAGAACTTGTTCAAGCTTAACTGGATTCTTAACTAAGGAATATATACTTTTTAAATTCTCTGCAACCAATTTGGAGAAAACGATTATTAGGTGAAATTTAAGCAAAACTCACGCTGCCCATTTTTAATTTTTACACTCTTTTTCATTGTTTTGCATGCTCATTAATTGAGCTTCACTTGAATACATAAACAAAAAACAATACATTGTTTTTTATATATAATGTACTTTTTTACCAGTTGACCCTCATGTTGAACTTCTTATTCAACTCTGGATCACCTTGTGTTGAGATTATGGGGACACGTCAAATCAGGAGATTTTAATCTACTGCAAAACTAAATCAGCGGCTTGAATCTGTAAAAATGCAGCACTTCGAAGTTGACTCAAACGTCATTTGTAGGAGCTTATCTGAATAAAAGCTTCCCAAGCTACTTTGTGGGTGTGCTCACATGTGACATCAGCCCAAAGACATCTACAGAGTGAAAAGATGTACAGTGTTGATTGGAGAAATAGTGTGTTTTTAATGGCATAGATGTTCATTCACTCATTCTGTTCAGGAGCATAGTTGATATAGAGTAATATATAATTGTCCCCTGGTACATAACTTCTTTTCTTCTTGTGTGTTTGTCTCTTCCCTGATGGCAATTTCCCAAACATTGCAGGTAACCCAGAGTCAGTGTGTGTTCTCCTAACCAACAGAACTCCGTCTGAAATAAGATTTGTGGGACTGTGAGGAGAAATGCATTCTGCCCTGTTTTTTGCTAACATCAAACCATGTGGATCACTGGAGTTGGATTTCAGTCATATTTCGAGGGCAGTTGCAATATTAAAGAAAAAGTGTATCATGAACTTTCAATATCGTACCTTTTTTGAGATTTTATACATACTGTACATGTGTACCCCTTTTTCAGACAAAGATTTTTTGCAGGTAGTTATGATAATACTGTTTTAGCAAGAGAACAGAAATATGGTGTTTGTCACTTCATATTTAATATATTGTAAACTATGTATGTATACTACTTAGAAAATAATAGTTAAATAAAAATTATAAAATAATTATCCTGAAATTTTTAGTTTCAAAGAAGGAATTACATATATTGAGAAAAAATTTATGTGGAGATATACTTGTCTATATTTCACATTCTATAGATGTAGCCAGGGCTCCTTGTCAGTAAGACTGTTTGTTTCTTTTTTTTTTTTTCTTTTAATATAATCCAGCATAGAATTCAAATATGCACAAATGTAAAGTGTCAAAGGGCAAAAGGGATTTAATTAGCTTTTCCTGGTAAAGCTTTATTATATACAGCATATAGAGGACTAATGCCCAGAGAAAATAATCGCCAGGTGTTTTGCTCAAATGAAGACCTCTCATACTAGTGCCGAAAGGTGTTCTCCTGACTGTGAAAAGTTATTTTATCTCTTAATAATGGAGGAAGTTCCTTATTCATGCCAAGGTGTTGTTTGATTTAGGGAGATACTGGCAGAGGTCTTTCTGAAAACAACATTCCCAGTGTAGTTTCACAGTTTTGTACCATGTCTCTGTCTGATAACTTAACCAAATTTATTAATAATTCATGTATACATGGAAAGCAATCTCATTCACCACTACTGTTTATGAAACAGCTGCAGTTTTGCAGCTGTGGTGTTCACATTAAAATATAAAAATGTTTCCTTTTCAAGGAGAGATTGAGATTATTTAAATGCACAAATATATCTGTAATGTTTCCTAATTTAGTTGGCCATTTCCCATCATGTAAATGGTCCAGCAGGTTAAAGGTTTCAACAAAGTTAGTCATTACCTCAAAGAGGTGATTCAGGTCCTTTACATACAAAACCAACTGCACTTAAGTTTTGAAAAAGATATTTGGTACAATCACATTACAAAGCTAAAAAAAGGGGGGGCTTTGAGAGAATGGCCTTTCATAATATTAGAGATGTCTGATGTAGATATATCACTACATTCTTTCCCGTAGTTATCTCCAGTATTTCCGTTTCTTTCATTATTTTCTTTTACACATTACATCTAACCTCACATTTTTACCCAGTGATTTATATTAAAGGGTTTTAAAAACTCAAAGTAGAAAAATCGTTAATTAACAGATTGCACTTCAGAACTCAGTAACCAACAATGTAGTTTTGCATTCCTCCTATAAAAAGCAAGTCTAGTTTTTGCGTGTTTGTAAAATATTCTCAAGAACCGTTTATCATAGAATGACCATTAGCTCTATTGTTATTGTTAGCGATGACATCAAGCGTAAAACCTCAAAACTGTACCCTTTGTGCAAATTTGTGTATGTTGTATAAACCGAAGGCTGCTGTTACATACTATGAATTTTGCAGTAATGTTCAGCTGTAGCCTTCATTTACTCAACCTTTAGGTTTCTTTCCTGTGAACATCAGTCATGTAGTGCAACATCCCCAGTAACTCAGTCATAGCAGTCTACAACTCAACAGGTCATAAACAGATTGGTTTGACTTTGGCATAAATAACAGGAGCAGGTTCACATGCAGGCATACAAGAGTTGGCAATATGTGATTGTCATCCAAAAGTACAACGCATAAAATGCAGCCAGAAAGAAGAAAATTGGGTATTGTGTTTGTTATATCATGACATGATGAGATCATGACTGTATACCTGAAAAATATTCAACCACCAGTGCTGTTAGATAGCACATTAATTTGTTGTCAAAATGCAACATACTCACGATACACTCAAAATTTGGAATTGTGCTGAAGAGTTGTGAGAAAAACATATAATCCTCCATGCTCTGTGACTCCTTGTTATGCCATCTGACTGCCGAGGTCTAGCAACTGCAAATGTTAAGTTTGATATGCTTTTTGACTAGAAGTTGTGCAATATGACACCCACTTCTCTCCTTCTGCACTTTCAATGTAAAAAATATTTTTTACCACATTATTATATGAAATGTAATGCTTAAAATGTGATAGTATTTCTACTGTACTCCATCTTATATACAGAATTACATTTTATTTAATTATTATGCCTATCTAGAAAACTATAATAAAATAAAATTGATCCTACCATGCACGCCTTCAAAAATCTTATGTATACCGCTCCCCGGTGCTATGTGTATCCCATTTTTGTAAACACTTTTTAGTTACTGCATCTATGCATCCTTTGCAAAATTACTGGATAAAACATTAAAGTGGGGTTGGCATGGTAGTCTTGCAACTTCAGAGTTCACACTGCTTGTGTGGAGTTTGCACATTCTGCTCTTGTCTGAATTGTTTTTTTCTTTGGGATCTCTAGTTTTTCTCCCACATCCTAAAGATGTACAGTGGAACCTTGGGTCACAACCCTTTCGTTCCAAAACTCTGGTCATAACCCGATTTGGTCATGCCATACCATACCATACCATTTTTATTTGTTAAGCGCTTAAAAACACAGCATTACAACTGACCGAAGCGCTGTACAGTTAAAACAAGCAAGACTAAAAGCAAAATGTTAAAAACAAACATTAAGAGAGAATTAAAACAGAGACACTAAAAACAGGTCAAGGGACCCAATAAAACAGAGAAATAGCAGAAAGCAAGTGGAAATAAGACAGGTTAAGAATTAAAAGCCAATGTGAAGAAGTGCGTTTTTAGGTGTTATTTGAATGTGGCGACTGAAGCGGCTTGCCTAACCACTAAAGGTAAGGAGTTCCAGAGCCTAGGTGCACAGACGGAAAAAGCCCTTTCACCACGAACTTTAAAACGTGCCTTGGGAACGGTTAGGAGCAGCTGATCTGCGGATCTAAGAACACGAGGGGGATTGTGATGATGGAGCAAGACACTCAAGTAGGCAGGGGCTAGACCATTTAGTGCCTTATAGGTTAAGAGGAGTATCTTAAAATCAATTCTGAAGCTAACCGGCAGCCAGTGTAGGGTTGTTAAAATCGGTGTAATGTGTTGGCTTCTGCTGCTTCCAGTTAAAAGCCTTGCAGCCGCATTTTGAACCAATTGGAGTCTAGAAAGAGTGGCTTTACTAACACCATATAGGCAGGAGTTAGAATAGTCGAGCCGGGACGTAATGAATGCATGGATTACTGATTCCAGGAGGTGGTAAGGCAGAATTGGTTTGAGTTTGGCAATTCGCCTGAGATGGAAAAAGCAGGATTTTACTGTGCTGTTGACTTGAGCATCCATTTTCAGGACCATATCCATTTTGATTCCAAGATTGGAAACAGACGAAGTTACTAGAATGGGAAGAAAGTCGAGGCCAAGGGGTAGGGTCTGTTTGCGGTCAGGACTAAAAACAATGACCTCGGTTTTTGAATCGTTCAGGTGAAGGAAGTTTACAGCCAGCCAGTCCTTAATGTCAGGTAATGTCATGACCCGAAGTAACTTCCCCCATAGGATTGTATGTAAATACAGTTCGTACGGTCTGGAACGGATTAATTGTATGTAAATTTTTTTTTTTTAAAAAGATTTTTAAGCACAAAAATAGTTAATTATACCATAGAATGCACAGTGTAATAGTAAACTAAATGTAAAAACATTGAATAACACTGAGAAAACCTTGAAGAGAGAAAAGTAACATTGCAAGAATTCATGCTATAGCCTTACGAACCGATCGCTGTAAATACTTCTTTTTTTTTTTTTTTTTTTAAATGAGGTTTAAGCACAAGGAAAAACATGAATGTTTGAAAAATCCGTAATATAATAAACAACCAAGAAAAGTAACATTGCAACAATGCACGCTATGAACCGATCGCTGTAAACAGAAGTGAAGTGGAGGTTAAAATCCAATAGAAAAAAAATCTTCAATAAATACGAGGTTAAAACAATGCTTGAATCAGTCTCTTTAAAAACAAGCTTGGTGCATTCTTTAACTGCCTTCTCGGCCTTATGCGGACAGCCCTGTCTCTCTCTCTCTCTCTCTCTCTCTGTCTCTCTTTCTCGCGCGCGCTCACTCTCACGCTCTCTTTCTCTCTCTCTCACTCGCTCGCTCACTGCACAGGGAGAGACTGAACACGTGGGAAATCATCGGCGCATACGAACCGGAAGGGAAACTGGCTTGTTCGTCAACCGAGTGTGTGGTCATGAACAGATGCAAAAGTTTGGCAAACTGTTTGGTCGTAACCTCATTTGTACGTGGTCCGAGACGTTCGTGACCCCGAGGTACCACTATATGTGTTTTAAGTTAATTGACAGTTCTCAAATGACCCTGTATGGGTGAGTGTTGAGTAGGAGTATGCTTTGTAATGGGACTCTGTCCACATCCAGTGGTGTTTCCTAATGGGTTTGATACTGGATGGATCAACATTAAAATGATGGAATGCAGAAACATTGTATTTGTATTTTCTCAGCCAGTAATAAAAACAAATCCATACTGAAACACCTGCTGACAGTGAGGAATTAAATAGTTCAGCCAACTCAAGATGCAATTTGCAACATCTGCCCCAAAACAAGTCAGACCTGAATTCAAAACGCATTGCGAGTTACCTATGAAAAGCATAGTAATTGTGTGTGTGTTACTTCTTAAGTAGTGGTTCTAAATGCATATTATTCAAGTATTGAAAATGTTACTTGTGTATCCAAATTTATAGCTGGCTTTATTTAAATATATTTTGCTATTTTTAAGTTTCTCATAAACTTTAATGACTGTATAGTATAATCAAAGGTTTGAGATTTTAGTAAAATGTTAGTATTATGTGTTTTTGCTGAAATTTGGATATATTGCAAAGAACACTTCTTTTGGTTGAAGTGGTTCCCCTCTGTCTATTTAAAGCGCTTTAAGTAGCAAGAAAAGCAGTATTTATATTGAAATTATTATTATTATTGTAGTAGTAGTAGTAGTAATAGTAGTATCTTGTAATGTTGTAACTTTTGCAGTGTTCCTTAAACAGTAATATGGTCAATGTGTGATTTAAAGTTTAGGTCAGAGTCCGTGATTGCACCTAAATTCTTTACCTCTGCCTTGACTTTTAATGCTAAGGTATCAAGTTTATTTCTAATACATTCATTATAAGTTTTTTCCTTATTTAGCTTGAGGAAATTACTTCTAATCCACTCAGAAATACAAGACAAACATTGGGTCAGAGAACCCAGAGCATCATTGTCATCAGGTGGTATAGATAGGTAAAACTACTTGTCATCTGCATAGCTGTGGTAAATCATCTTGTGTTTTGAGGTAATCTGGCCTAATAGGAGAATATAAATTGAAAATAAGAACGAGCCCAAAATAGATCCTTGTGGTACGCCTTATACAATATCATAGATCTCTGAACTACTATCACCACAACTAACAAAGAATTTTCTACCTGTTAAATAAAACTGAAACCAATTTAAAATACTGTCTGAGTTGCACATCCATTGACTAAGGCAATTTATTAGAATACTGTGGTAATATTTTTCGGAAAATAGGACTGCATTTCAAGATGGACCGCTTTGTTGTGTTCAGCTATATGTGCTTATTTCACAGTGGAAAGTTAATTTAGTTTTCCTTCATTTATGCATTTGGCATTTTCTCTTAAGATCCAACACCTTAGTTATATTTAGCTACTAGTAAACTTGATTATAAAATGCCTGTAAGCAGGTTATTACATAATTTTAGTTAGTTTCCTGCACTTTGCTGTTAAAGTTAGCAACAAGTGTTGAACACTGGTATTACACAAATTAATTTTTTATCAACAGCTGTTCAAATAAGCAGAAACGCTTAGTTATTAAAATAAATTTGTCTGCTTAAAACAATTTTACCTTGGCTATTCATGTTGTAAACACAAATAATAAATGTATTCTGCATTTTCCATTTCTTTTTTAATGTTACAGTGACAGCTTCAATGTTTTATGAAAATTATGGCAGGATTTTCTATCATTTAATACCAAAAAATACTCTTCCATGTAGTAGCTTTGAAAAAATTGTAACTTGAAACGATGCAGCCATTTTCATATAGTTTCTGTTATTAAAAGAGAGAACATAACACTCATAATTCACTCATAATCTCCACTAGTGAGCAATAAATCAAGAACATCATGGCCAGGTGACTGTTGGACTGGGTTGGATCTCGGTGATCACAAGACACTTGTACTGGTCCTAAAGCACACCATAAAAGACTTAATGATGGGTTTGATAGTTGCATGAGTAGATGACGCTGATGTAATATACCACATTTTGACTGTATAAATGTGATAGTTGGACAATTCTGGCAAATAATGATTATGAGAAACCTATAAATCTTTTTGGGAATCACGTGGATAGTTTCAAAGGAAGAATGCCATAGTAGGTTATTGCTCTGCCTATGCCTTTTCTGTAGTGATTTAGATTCGATATACTTTATTAATTCCCGAGGGAAAATTTTAATTCATACTGCGGCACAACTTCTGGTCCAGGCTTTGGTCTTATTGCATCTGCAACTTGTTTCTGGCAGGAGTACCTGCATGTGTTATCAGACCGCTACAGATGGTCCAAAATGCATTGGCCCATCTTGTATTTAACCAGCCAAGATGGGCATGTGTCGTTCCTCTATTCACGTCGCTATATTGGCTCCCTGTAGCAGCACACATTAAGTTCAAATCCCTGATTCTTGCCCACAGAGTAGTCAGTGGTTCAGCATCTGAGTATAATGGAGATACTGGTGATGTCCTATACTCCTTCTTGCCCATTCAGGTCTGCCAGGGAACAGCATCTGGAGATGCCACTTCTGCATGGTATCAAGTCTCAATCTAGACTCTCTTCTTGCTTAGTTCCTAGTTGGTGGAACAAGCTACCCATCTCCATCTGCACTGCTGACTCCCTCAATGTATTTAAGCGGCAATTGAAAACCCTCTTCAAATATTTGTCTAATTGATCTGGGGGGTTGGGGGCTTTGCTCTGTGATATTTTATATTGCTGGTCAATTTATTGTTAAGACTTTATTAATTTTAATCTATGATTGTATATATATTAGTTATTACGTCTATTTCAATTGAGGCAGTCAACTTTTTATTACCTGCCCTACCGCACTTGCTGAACTAGGCCCTAACCAAGTGTTGCTCAATTATGCTTACCTCTTTTGTAATTTGCTTTTGATAAAGCATCTTCCAGGCAAATAAATGTAAATGCAAAACAAAAAACATAAAATACCTAGATATCAACTCAAAGTGCAATCTAAGAAAATAGAATAAAGACATATAATACAATGATATTATAATAAAGTAACTGAAGTAAGCTGAAGTTTGCACTGTTTTTATCTATGGCTTCTGACTGGAGTAAAGCGAAGGATGTCGGGATTGAAGCGTTGAGAGGTACTTCTTACTACACCCTGGAGGTATGAGCCTGTGGCTTAAAGTGACACTCCAAGAATTGCCAGCCCAGAAGGAGTGGGCAGAATTGTTCATAGTAGCATGCAATTTTGCAGCCGTCCTCTTTTCAACAACAGCCTCCAGTGTACCCAGCCAGTCCTGTGATGGAGCTGACTTTACTGATAATTTTGTTTAAGTGTTTTTCATCGCCTGAACTCTTTCCCAGGAGACTACCGTGTAGAACAATGCACAGGCATGTCCCTTACTCACAAAATTAAGACTCTATTTGTAGCTTCCATTATAATGCCACAAAATACAGTTAAATACCTGTATAACTCCATGCTACGATGGCTTTAAGCTTGTATCACCAGCCATGTGTTGTTTTACTGAATATGAACAGCTGTCTTAAGTAGTCCTTTCCTGTGTCAATAAATTGTTCCTTTTATTTGTTTTTGGCACTATTGATTTTGGGGTAAACTGTTTTTTTTCTCAGTGAATGTAAGGTAAATGTTCACTTAGTCTAAACAAAATAATGGAATTGTGGCAAGAAAGGGAGGAAAACCAAACGTAAAGGTGTGAAAAATCAGTAATGCCATTGTCCTTTTAGATATCCGTGGCATGCAAGCTGTCTAAGGATTTGTAGTCTGAATAAAGTGAGTAAAATGCTGGTTTTCTGTTGTGGTTATATTCATGAAGCTAGAGCCATAGAACCATGCAAATATGGTGAGCTTAACAGAAATATAAAATACGAGTTAAAGGAAAAACTGTGACATGTGTTTAGCCATGATTACTTATTTATTCTGTGCAAAGCACCTTTACGAGTCAATTTATAAACGAAGAAGTAAAATTAAATGAAACAGTATATACTGAGAATTCAGATAATGGGAACATTTTAATGAAAAATAAAACACAGCAAAAGTAGACACTGGCTGCAAGCTGAGATTCCAAGAAGACAAACTAGGTCAGTATTGTCACGTTCTTAAAAGAGAACCAAAAAGCAGAACTAGTGATTCTTTAAAAAAAAAAAAAAATGTGACTGGTCTTCCTGACTAACCAGTCACCTTTTCTTTTGTGGCTTAAAGTGAATATTATGGATACTCCATGTGACATCTGCTGGTTTTTACGTGTTTCATGTGTGACAGCTGATTTTGGAAGTCACAATGCTTCTAGAATAAACTGAAACCATTTCTTGGAATTGAATATCCTCTTTCAAGCAGGCAGTTAAAAGAAAATTATAAATGGCTTGAGAAAATTGTTAAAGCGTGTTTTTAATGCCTGTTTGGAGCAAAAATTAAACAATGTCTAAAGGGATGTTTTATGTTACAGTACACAAGTAGACTCAAGGCTCAGTGTAGAGTTGATAGGCATCATTTGTTGTCAGTCAGTCATCTTCCAATCCGTTATATCCTAACACAGGGTCACAGGGGGTCTGCTGGAGCCAATCCCAGCCAACACAGTGTGCAAGGCAGGAAAAAATCCCTGGGCAGGGCGCCAGCCCACCACAGGGCACACATACACCAAGCACAATTTAGGATCGCCAATGCACCTAACCTGCATGTCTTTGGACTGTGAGAGGAAACCGGAGCACCTGGAGGAAACCCACGCAGACACGGGGAGAACATGCAAACTCTACACAGGGAGGACCCGGGAAGAGAACCCAGGTCTCCTTACCGCGAGGCAGCAGCACTACCACTGCGCCACCGTGCCGCCCTAATTTGTTGTTAAATTTTTAAAATGCCTAGTGTGTGCTTGGTGTGTGGGTGTGTTTGTGTGTGTCCCGCGGTGGGCTGGCACCCTGCCCGGGATTGGTTCCTGCCTTGTGCCCTGTGTTGGCTGGGATTGGCTCCAGCAGACCCCTGTGACCCTGTGTTCGGATTCAGTGGGTTGGAAAATGGATGGATGGATTTTTAAAATGATTATTTTTACATACACTTGTGTTTTCTGCATTCTGAGGAGTCAAAGTGGTTAAGACCCTTATACTTTGTCATTTGTATATTCTCCCTGTGTATGTGCAGCCTGCAGTGTCTAAGGACATGGTTTGTACACCAGCTGGTGCCTGTCCACAGTTGGCTTGCCCTTGTTTGCTTTGATTAATGTTTCCAAGTAGAATTTAAGTTTGATCTCCGTGTAAAAAGCTAGAGAGTGGACTAGAACAGCTTGATCATTGATGCCTGCCTACTCTACATGGGTATAGCCACGAAGATCTAAAAAAAAACACAACAATGTAAAGAAACAGAATTAACAATCTGTAACCTGTCTGTTGTGTGCCATTTTGTATCTTTTATTTGAATGATTTTGTAGTTTGTCTTTCCACTTTGTAGTGGCTTGTTTTCTTTGTACACCCCCTGCTATACAGATCAATACAAGAGGCACAGGAGATGGTTAAATGAGGGCTGCTGATTAAAACGTCAACTTCAGTCACTGGACGTACTGATTAAGACTGCAGCTCTGTTTGTCATTGGTAATTGTTTCTTTTTCACTCTGACCGTCCTTTCCCAGCTTTTCAGTTGAGGCACCATATTTTTTAAAATTGTGTTAGGTGGTGCTCGTGTTACCAATTGATTTAATATTTTATTTATTCCACTCCTTCATATTTTAGTGTTAGTTTTTATGAAGTTAGTAATCATTAAATCAATCAGGAAATTCCAAGTGGGAAGATTTTTTGGCCCCATGATTAACATTGGAGCATCTTTGCACCAGGTGTTTGGGTTAGTTTTCAGCCCATTTACTTTATTTTTATATATTTAGCACATTCTCTGTGTCCATGCCGTTTTTTTTTCTTAGATTTTGTAAGAATGTTCGCATTAGGTTTATACCACCTCTGAATTGTAGTGGTATGAATGAGTATACTGAGAGAATGGCATAAATGAAGGGGTTTAGCAGTGTACTCTGTGCCATCTTGGTTTAGTTCCTGCCTAGTCTCTGGCTTTTTATCACCTTGTAATGGGAAACTAATCAACTTTGGAAAGTGAAGCATTTGATGACAGCTCTTTGATACAGTAGTTCCATAGCAATGGCTGGCATCAGTGCAGTTTAAGGATGGAAACTGATGAAGGCTGTTTTGGATTAAAGGAGGTTACATAAAAGACTCCATTTGTTGCATTTGATAGCATGCTGAATGCAGCATGAAAAGATTACTTTGAAAGCCTTCACATAAATTCTTTCAAGGGTGTGGTTGTACTTTTAAAAGGTAAGATATGGAAACCTTAATATCTGTTCTGATCATGCTCTTGTCGTTTGTCACTGAGTGTGCAATCAGTATTTTTCATATATTATTACCTAATGCAAATCATCCATCCATCCATCCATCATCCAACCCACTATATCCTAACTACAGGGTCACGGGGGTCTGCTGGAGCCAATAATGCAAATAATTTAAAATAAATGCTGTTTAATTGTGTCAGATTTTGCACCAGACATTTGGCAACCATGCTTGCCTACACTGGGAACAGTGTGGTTTACAAACTGAGCTTAATTTTTAAATTCTGACAATCCTGATTTTTGGTAGTAATATATTTTTTAATGCCATGCAGATCTTCCATGCACTCTTTGGAGTGTGTTCACTAATTCTTGCTTTTATTTAAAGATCATTTAGTGCAGTGGTTTATCCACACCTGATTGGCGTACTGGTGTAACTTTTTAAATATGCAAAGGTTGCAAACCACACAGGATGCTGTGAGAGTTTAGTTGTTGCTTATTTTTGCATGTGAATGTGGAAAGACTTCAGTGCAGCAGATGGTTCCTGAAGTACAATAGGTATGGAATTGCATGTTCTGGACAGTAGGTGAAGATGCTGAATGGCTTACACAGAATACAGGAAACAGTTCCTTCTGAGTATTTTTTTTCCATTGCTGTCAAAAAATCTTCCAGTTGCCAATAGTCTGTGGTTGTGGATTAACTGCAAAATATAAGGTAAAGGCATTTATTTATTTGTGTGAAACTATAAAAACTTAATTTTTGCAAGATCTTATTATATTGTCATATATTTAACAATCATTATTTTGATAAATGCCTTTACAATGTATTTGACCACTGCCCAATTGCTTTCGTTGTTTTTTTTTTTTATATAATTGTGCCTGTCACCCAGCTTAAAATTTTTAATTGCCATCCACAGATTTTTAATTGTTTGTCTTTGACACTCTGAATTTTTACATTGCCTTTTCAGAACAAGACAACTATTTAATGTGCCAGTGTGGCCATTCTTTTTCTTCAACAAGTGCTAACATTAGATCCACATTCACAAATGAAAACATCCTTTAAAAGCACATTTGACTTTCAAAATATCCCAAAAATGTAGCGTTCCAGTTGCATTATTATTGTTTTTACCACAGATTCTAGTGCAGCAATATATTTCCCAAAACCATGTTTTCATAACTAATAATCGTGTCCAAAACTGCTGTCTGCTCAAAAGAATGTTGCTAAATTTTGAAGTGTCCTCCTTTGTTAGTTCATGTTCTTCTGTGATAAATGGCTGACAGACTTGCTGACTTGATTTCTATTCATCCCCTTCTTGCTTTGTGCAGTTTTTGTTTCCAGAATGATAAACCACAAGTAAATCTTTAAATTTCCATCCGCCGTGTGCACATTTCTTTGAGCAGTATTGGTTTGTGGTGCTCATCATCTTAGTTAAGGTTTTGAATGTTTCATATGATTGCCTAGATAATATTTAGGTTTTCTTAAAAGTTAACATAAGTTTTGTAACGAATTCTTGGTACAGCTAACTATAAATATTTTTGCCATATAAGGTTCTTGGTATTTATTTGAAAAATGCATTGTGCTGTATTTCCATTTTCATTTTACATTTCTTTTTCATGACCTGCAATAGATAAAGTTCTGAGCACCATATTATAAATATTATTTTTTTCATTAAAAATTTGTTTAATGCGCATCCATTAGTGCTTTTTGTTAATAGTCACACTTTGAATGTTCTTAATTCTGATCACAGAGAGATTCATGGATTCAGTGTCTTTGTTTTAATTCCGTACCAACTCATTTTCTATTTGTAGTGTTCACACTTATGGCAGTAGTTTGTTTTTCCTGTAGCATCCCCAAAGACATCTGTATAGGCATGCAGGTTTAGGTTGTTTGGAGACAAAGAGTAGAGTTGTGCGTTAGTGGGCCCTTATGGATTGGAACCCCATTCAGAGTTTGTTCTGCTTTGTTACTGAGATAAGCCACTGCTTAACCCAGGCACTCCCACCCAATACTCCACATTACACCACTTTATTGGATTAAATGTGTGTGAGAATGTTATGTTGGTTAAGCTATGTTCATCTAGGGACATAAAGATTAACTTGACAGTCAACATGTGAGAGAATTTCATTCAGTTTTGGAAGTGAGGAAAAATTAAGTGGTGTTAAACCCTGGTGATATTTTAGGTGATGTTGCAATTACTTATACAACAGGCAAATATCCTTTGTAATTGCCTTTTTGATGCCCTTTGTCCTAGTGCACACAGTGAGTTATAACATGAAGAAGAGCTTATTTTTCCAATTATTAATTCATTTTAACTAATTGTAGCTTGTGTTACTTTATTTAACTGATTATTTTATATAAACCTGCCATTACTTGTTTTCTACAGAAATGTAATTCTTGGTCATAGAGCCTGCATTTTTTCCCGAGCGAACAACGTAAAAGTAATTTATGTTATGAGAGAGAACATTTGAAAAATCCATCTAATTTCTCCCAGATAACCTCAAGTCAAGTTCTGAAGGTTCCTAAACTTCAACACTACTTGGTAATTTATTGTACAGTATGTGTATTTGGGGATCCTTGAATGGGTAAGAACAAAGAATTTGTGTCATCATGTTTCAAACTTACGTTTTTGATCTAATAGCTTTCCTCTTTGACTTCGACTTTAGGTTTTTGTTCAAGCTTTAGCATTGGTATTAATGTCTTTATGGCTTTGATCTATTTTTGGCTTAAAACTGCATTTCATCTCCGCTCCCTTACTTTGTCTTGTTCAACTCAGCCTTGAGGCAGTATAGTTATTGATACTTAGATTGTTTATATACACAGTATTGTGTCGTGATTACTCATACAAAATGGACAAAGTGGTGTGAGGTGTTCAGAAATAAGCTGGAAAGCAGTTTGGAATCCCCAGCAACCTGCCCAGAAAAGGTGCAGGTGCACATGCAGGCAGCCAAAGCACCCAATGTACTGGCTGGTTTTAACATACATGGCTACCAAAACTATCAAGTAGCTTCAAAGCTCAAAAATGTAATAATTCAATGTTTCTCAAAGAAAAATGTAACAACCTTGGGGAAAAAAAACTTTGAGCACAAAACAGTCCTACAGGCAATTTGAAAAAAAAAAAGTCAAACTGTAATGCTTAAATCGTTAGAAAAATAGACAAAAATTCAACAAAAACACAAAGAAAAAAAGCAATACAGTGATCCCTCGCTATATTGCGCTTCGCCTTTCGCGGCTTCACTCTATCGCGGATTTTATATGTAAGCATATTTAAATATATATCGCGGAATTTTTGCTGGTTCGCGGATTTCTGAGGACAATGGGTCTTTTAATTTCTGGTACATGCTTCCTCAGTTGGTTTGCCCAGTTGATTTCATACAAGGGACGCTATTGGCAGATGGCTGAGAAGAAACCCAACTTACTTTCTCTCTGTCTCTCTTGCGCTGCCTTTCTCTGATCCTGACGTAGGGGCTGTTCGCACACCTAGACGATACGGACGCTCGTCTAAAAATGCTGAAAGATTATCTTCACGTTGCTACCTTCTGTGCAGCTGCTTAGTGAAGCGACATGCTGCACTGTGCTTCGCATACTTAAAAGCTCAAAGGGCACGTATTGATTTTTGACTTTGTTTTTCTCTGTCTCTCTCTCTCTCTCTCTCTCTCTCTGTCTCTCTCTCCCTACTCCTGACGGAGGGGTTGTGAGCTGCCGCCTTCAACAGCTTTGTGCCGCGGTGCTTCGCATACTAAAAAGCCAAACAGCCCTATTGATTTGTTTGCTTTCCTCTCTGTTTCCTTTGAAGAGGAAGATATGTTTGCATTCTTTTAATTGTGAGACAGAACTGTCATCTCTGTCTTGTCATGGAGCACAGTTTAAACTTTTGAAAAAGAGACAAATATTTGTTTGCAGTGTTTGAATAACGTTCCTGTCTCTCTACAACCTCCTGTGTTTCTGCGCAAATCTGTGACCCAAGCATGACAATATAAAAATAACCATATAAACATATGGTTTCTATTTCGCGGGTGGCTCTGGAACGCAACCCCCGCAATGGAGGAGGGATTACTGTACTCAAAAAAAAAAAAAATGACAAAATTCCACCAGAACACATTCTAATGAAGCGCAAAGGGACTTCACTTCCCAACCTGTCTTTATTGGCTGGGGGTAATCCCTTAAAGGTGATGGGCAGGTGACCCCCCCCCCCCCAACATCTTAAGGATTCACCCACAAAATACCTGCAGCCTTGTGCTTTCCAGTCCACTTCCTTAAACACAAGGCCACACTGTCTGTAGAAGGACAAAAACACAGACACATACATTTAATACATCAACTTTCTGGTTACATTTTTAGGTTTAAAGATAATCTGCTCCTCCAAACAGCCAATTTTGTGACTGAAATTCGGTGTATATAGCATGCAGATATGATAGAAGTTTTTTCACCGTTCAACCATTCTTTAAAATGGGCATTTTCTAAACAACTTTGCATATGGTATAACGATAGGTGCCAGACTAAGTGGATCCAATATCTCAGAAATTGTTGCATTCCTGGACCTCTATATACGTACTTTGGTCTCTAGAGTGTACAAAGAATGGTTTGATAGATGAAAAATATCCAGTGAGCAGCTGTTCAATGTATGTGAATGAGGGAGAGAGTGAATGAAATTATTAAAGCTACCAAAAATACAGCGAATACTTGAATACCGCATTTCCACTCCTGTCAGCTAAAAACAGGAAGTTGATGCTATAATTACTATAATAACTGAAGATTGGAAAATTATCATCTGGTCTGGCAAATCTCAAGTTTTGCTGAAACATGAAGATGGTTGTATCAGAATTTGACATAGACTCTATGATTCCATAGATACTTCCTTCTATGTGTCAGAAGTACAGGCTGGCAGTGGCATTTTGTAATGGTATGGGGAATGTTGTTTTTTTTTTTTTTGGCACACATTAGGGCCCTTACTCCAAATTCAGCATCTAATTGTTACGGACCAGGAACAACATGGGTACACTCTAACCTTTATTTAAATTGATAATTCCAGCAGGGTAATGCACTACATGAAAACATAGTCATCATTTTATTTTGGTTATTGGCTCACCTTGGGTTAAAATCCTTAAGGAATGTTTGCCACACCTTTCTGAATCCATTCCTGAGATAATTCAGGCTCATCTGATGATTAAAGGGGCCCTACCTGGTACTGGATATGTGGACCTAATAAAGCAGTCGGTATAACATAACATTTTTAGACTGGCCTAGTCTAAATCAGAATCATGCTTATTTAATTTTTTGACTGCCATTTGACAAGTTTAATAGTCACATGAACAGAAACTAATGTTAAGTATTATTATGCTTTTATAGTACTACTTTGTAGGAATACAATATTTTTTGGTAATTTTCAGTTGACTTTCCCTCATACTGTATGAAACATCCATCCATCCATCCATTTTCCTACCTGCTGAATCCGAACACAGGGTCACGGGGGTCTGCTGGAGCCTATCCCAGCCAACACAGGGCGCAAGGCAGGAACCAATCCCTGGCAGGGCACCAAACCACTGCAGTAAAGTAACATTTAAAATACAAATAGTAATTGGTTTCAGTATTGGTTTCTAGGATGCAGAGAGTTTATTCCAAACCTTCAGTGCTCTCAAAACCATTTATAATGGCAAGTTTTATCACATTCTTCCATCACAAGTATTTTACGAGTTTCATTTTTTTTCCCTATCAGTGGTTTGTATACATACATTGGCATCAGCAAAAAAAGCACGAAACAACACATAAAGACAGAACATAAGCTGACCATGTGTTACTCGCTGAAATTTATAACTGCAATTTTATTTGATGCAGATCTATTCTGAGAATCACTAGAAACACTCAGACAGATAGAAAGATAAAGTTTAACCAACTCTGGTGTTATAGTGTTGTTCCTTTTTAACTAAACCGTTTATTAAGTGAGTGCTGCTTTTGCATCAACTAAATCTGTTAATTCTGATGTGCCATGTGTTCCCTTTTTATTTGTAGGATTGTGTGCAGCTGAGGATGGAGTGTTCGGTAGCGGAGGGGGACGAGGAGCCCAACCTGTGTAGGGGTGTTTGAGATGGTGTGGGGGGCAGCCCCGAAAGATGAGAAGGCAGAGAGAGAAACCAATAGCGACAACGCTTCTGGCGCAAGGCAGGTACAGCAGCGACAGATCCTACCAGGCAACCAGCATCCAGAGTTTCGACAGCCTGACACACCCCATACAGTACAGTTTTTTAATTCCAGGCTCTTGAATCCTCCAACTGAAGCTCAGTCATTTGATTGGTCAGCTGTGCAGGAGTCTGCATTATCTGGACATCCTCTGAATAGTCTTAATCTACATTTAAACCCAAACTTAGACCAAGAACCATTGCTAAGCAACCATCATCTTAACGGCCCTTCAGACTTGGGACACAGACCGTTTTTGGTTGATCAAGTGAAACAACACAATTTGAATTTTCTTCCAGTGAGCCAAAGGCACCATCAGATCTCAATAGAAAAAGCAGAGAAGCAGACGATCCCAGACCACAAGCCAATAAAATGTTTCAGTCCCCTGCAAATTCCTGTCCATTGTTGCTGGCAGAGACAGTGTCCTCTCCATGGTGATTGTACACAAGTGGCTCCTGATCAGGAAAGCCATGACTCAACCCAAGCAGTAATACAGTGTAGTTTAAATCTTGGTGTAGACAAGCAAGCAGTATGTTCTGACAACCATCTTGGACCTCAACTGTCAAGTCCCCAGCATTCACAGCCAAGCCTTGTGCGATCTTCTTCACAGCTACCATGGAACAACTTTAATAGTTCACCTACAGATCCAAACATTGAAGCAGTAAACCCGTTAACCCACTATCGCACATTTCGTGGCACTGAGCGAGAAACCATCGAGAAAGCAGTGCAAACTCTATTGGCTGGAGACATATACTGGGGCCCACTGCTGGTTGAGGATGCCCATCGCCTTCTACTGAATACCAGAGTGGGTGTATTTTTGGTTCGGGACAGCATGCAGGGAAACCATCTATTCAGCCTAAGCGTGCGTACCAGTACTGGACCACGCAGCCTTCGAATTCCATTCAAAGAAGGACGTTTCTGGTTGAAAGACCTGAGCGCGGACTGTGTAGCACACCTCCTTGAAATGGCTGTGGAGCGCACACGGACGCAGCCCCTTAAATGTGATGAAGGGATTCATATTGTGCTCTCTAGGCCTCTCAGAAAAAGCCCACTGCCCAAACTTCAGGAGCTGTGCCGTCAGGCAATAATGGAAAGTTTGAGAGGCGCAAAAACAGAGGGCAGCTGGGCAGATTTGATTGCACAACTTCCCCTGCAGCCCATGCTCATCAAGTACATTCTGGAGTTTCCCTTCAGACTTTAAAGAGTCCTCGTCAAGCAGTGGATTCAGTGATCTTTCTGCCTTTTTCATTATGCTGCCTATGCTCTGGTGCCTTTTGAGCTTAAAGTGGACATTTTGATCTTCTGCAGCACAGCTTTTACATAATAATGTGTAGCGTAGTCAAAATCTGCCTCAAAAGCAGAAGGCTTCCTTTCAGTTTTGGGTTTTATTTTGTTCAAACCTTTTCTTCTGTTGTGCCTGCAAAATGTAGTAAAGTTTGATTCTTTCACTGTATATCGTGAGCGTGCAGGGATATCACACAATAAGAGCTGAACTAGTGTGGATATCTCCATATGAAATTGGTTTTGTAAAGTAATAAAGGGGATCACCAAGAGAAAATGAACAAGAAGCATTTGCCTAAGACTTAGTGAGGTCTTTGCCTTTATTGCATTGCTACTGATCTTTGTAAACAATGCAGGTTTTCTGTACATGCAAAAATGTAGATGTCATTGGAAAGTTTAGTGTAAGAGGAACAGTGACAAAGACTATGTTGGAGGGGCACACGGAGTGCTTTTGTTTTTCTGTATTAAATTGGCAATTCAAGTAATATACTTACTCATTAGTCATGTCTACTGTGTAGCACCATGACAAGAAGTGTTTCACTTTTTCTCTTCTCCTCTCCCTCTCTCTTTGAATCTTTCACACATCCTTGCAAATGACAGACTGGGCTTTAACAGTGGAATCTACATTCATGACTCAGGTTGTTCCACTCCTTAATTTCTCATTTCCACAGGCTAATTGCTTTCTCCCCATCAAATGGGTTGGACAGATCAGAGTGCCTATAAAGCTTTGGTTTGTTAACTTGCCTGTTGCCAACAGTAGCTTCGACTGATGCAATGCACAAAAATAACATCATTCTGTTGTACCATTTTGCAGTGTGTGCTAATATTTTATATATATATATTTTTATGGACAATTTCAGCCTTTGTAAGCTATACACCAGTAGAAAGCTAGTGCTAATTTTGGTGGTTCGCAGTGAGATGCGTTGAGAACATTTCTAGCTTTTCCCATCAGATTTTTGGATGTGTGTTCACTGTCAGGTTCGATTTTTTTTTTTCTCCACAGGAACTATTATATTTTATTAATAAAAATGTAGTGGTAAGAGACATCTGGAAGCACTGCAGATGCACACACCTTTTGCCTCTCTGCAAACTTCCTTTCATTTTAATACAGTCTTCAGGTGATGCCAGTCTTAATGTGCTTGATAGTCTTCTTGGCATTGTTAGATGTAGCCATATCTAATAATAGTTCGACCCTGACATTACAAGTCCATGAATGAGAAGTAGCTAGCTCTTCTTTCTTGTTAGGGTAGCTAAGAGCTCATTTGTCCCAGTCACGTTTTATAGCCAGGGTACGCACAACGAGTTGTGTGTGTGTTTTTTTTTTTTTTTTTTTTTCGTTTTTTTTCTTCCCCTTCCATCATCTTGAAACTGTCTACAAGAGACACAAACTTTGTGGCTCTTGTGGGTGCACTAATTCTAAGTATTGAAAGCAGGACTATTCAGTTCCAGACCTCAGAGGTTTTACTACCACTTAGCTAAAAGAGTCACATGCATATAATGTTCTTGTTTTTCTTCCATCCCGTGTCATTGGCAACTTTAAAAATTGTAAGTAGTTCACGCTTTAAATTTTCCGATAAGTTTAATGAGCTATAATTAATAAGACAGCAGAAAGACTGTAAGAGAATTCACTGCTGTAAAATAAAAAAACAGAACACAATGAAAGAAAATGGAAAGCTGGTGTCTCTTCCTTTTGGGGTTCCAAACTGCAGACAACTTATGTTTCTCTAGTTTCCCCTTAAAAAAGGAGAACAACTGGATTAAGAGCTTTTCAGCATATTAACAGCTTTCCTAAAAAATAGTAAAAGTGTATAGAGATGAAAGGATACAGGGTTTAGAGGAACGAAGAACTGGCATCTTCTTTGTAAGCCTATTCTGAAATATGGCTTAAGAAAAAGAACAAGGTCTGCCCAAACAACTGGCGATGAAGAGCTGGAGTAGGACACATCACAACCACTGTGCATGTTCCAGGCATGGGCAGTACACAGTACCACAAATGCACTGGTGAAATCAACTGAATTCTGTTTTTACTTGAAGCCTTAACTTTCGGCTTGTATATTGGCTCGGCTTATCATGCGAAGATGTATTTCTGTCTAGGTTTTAATTTCTTATTTTGGTGTTTTTAATTTTTTTTTTTTATTTTAAATCATGATGAATAAAAAAAAAAAATTACACACAAGCTTAGCAACTGTAAAGATCAATTAGCCAACTATTGTTTTGTTTCAGTGATATGTAATTTCTCCTAAATAATAAAATTATTTTATAGTACAAATTTCTATCTTCCTGTTTCTCCCATACATAGATCATTTAATTTCTCTGTTTGTTGTGCTACCTAAATAGGAATGTCATGCTTCAGGTTTTCAAGGCAATGTGCTCATTTTTTTTCTTTTTCTTTTAGCCGTTTAATCTGTTCACCCCAACTGTCAGACTTCCAGCTTTTTATTTCCCCAGGTTTCCATTGGCAAAGTCCAAATGCCGTATTTAAAACTGGATACATGCCTGTGTCGTAAAGAACATGCAATTGACCACCCCCACTCTCCTCTCATTTTCATCTGGGTGTCTGCATTCACCAAAATGAGATAAACGCCTGACATATTTTTTATTCCTTGGCTCCTTTTCACCGAGCAAATGTGCTCACTGAGCAACAACTTCCTCCTTTGACCTTTATCACTTCCTCACAGGAGCTGAGCTGTCAGCTGAAAGGAGAGGTGTGGGACATTCAAAGACTGGACCAAGGAAACAGATGAAATAATGAGGTTGGGTGCAGTCCCAAACTTTGATGAATAAGCATTACCCGATTGAATGAATATGTTGGAAAGAGATGAACAAAGCTGACGAGGAGGGAGGACAAAACCAAGCACAGACGGACCAGGCAGAGAGGCCTGTACTGTAGTAGCTGAGGTCACCCTACCTCGAAAGAGTACAGGCCGTCTGGCGCAATTCCTGGAAAGTTGTTTCAGTGAAGGTAAACATAAGGGGGGCTTTCTAGAGAACTGAAGGTGGAGGAGGCTCATTTCAGACACTTCCTGTCTTACCTTGAAACGAGTTGTTTTGCACTTGAAATGTTTTTAAAAGCTGCAGAAGTGTAAAGTTAGTGGTGAGGCACTGACCTGAGGCTATGTTCCACATCTGAACAAGTTATTTGTGCAGTTTGATCCCTTTTGGTTTTTTGGGGGGTTTTGACAAAGTCATCAATGCCTGCAGTGTGAGATCCCATTTTTTTTTTTGCATGCTTCCTCCAGTTTTGCACCTCAACTCTGTGCCTTTTTCTCCCAGACCTTTCCTTTACATATATATTTGTACTGAATATTAATCTTGCTTTTTTCATAAATGGAATCTGAAAATGAAACGAGGTCACACTCGCCCCGGTTAGCCCACTGGGCCTAAGGCTGCAAGGTCTCTTCATGTTGTGAAAGCGGATTCAACCAATTTTGTCCTTGCGTGACTTTGGGAAAGCAACAAAATTGGTCCATATTCTAATGTTTTTTTTAGAAAAATATATTGGAGACCTTTGTTAAATCGGAACGAGAAAAGGTAGCATTTAAAAAAAACAAAACTTTAAAACTGATTTTGGGATTCACCAAAACTGGGGCAAACTTAGTTTTACTATTTTAGCAAGAAAAATTAATGTTTTGGCTTTCAGATTATTTTTTTTTTTTTACTAAGGAAGATGCTTCCTCACTAACATTTATCAAAAAATTCAGTAGCAACTAGGAAGCATGACTGAAAAAAATCTACAATGGATTTGGTAAGTATGGTTTGCCTGCATGCACTTTGTGGGCTTCTAGTCAGAAGGCTCAGTTTACAATTTCTGAAACCGATGCTGAAGAAGACTTCAAATTACAAACCAGTCCATCTTGTAAGAGGGATCAAGGGATTAACTGGATTTCTGATCCTCTTGTCATGTTACATTTTAATGCTTAAGCACTGAGAGGGACTATTTTTACAGTGCTCTGTTTTTGCAATTAGAATTCAGTTTTTTGCCAAAGAAGGCCTGCAGTTGGGAGGGCCCAAGTCAAGCATTAGATGGACAGGGATGATGATATTTTTTGACCCTGGGAGACATGTCATTGATGTGCCAAGCTTGTAAAGCATTTACTATGTTAATGAATGTGCTGACCTGCCACCTTTGAGCATTCCTTCAAAGTTGAAGTTTTGAGTGGATTTTTTTAAATTAAAAAAATATAGTCATCTGCATATAAAATGATAAAAAAATGTGTCAATATAAGGATCTGATGTTCTTGTTGCAGCAATTGTTATCATAAAAAATAAATCGCACCACATGAAAAAGGCTCTATAACATGAAGTCACAAAAATGTTACAAACTTTCAGCTTGCTTGTATAGTAGGTCCCCTACAGTGTTTGTATGTATCCGTTTTCTAAAATCACAAGTTGTTTTTCTCATATGGAAATGTTACTTTTTTTATATGAGGACATGTTCCTGTATTTGTGTCTTGGTGGTAATTCGACATTTGAAACAAAAATATGGCCAACGGTAAAATTAGGGATATGAAAATGTGCACAAAACGGATTGGATACTTTTTGGCATGTGCACTACAAAGTATTATTAATGTAGGTTATTCCTAAATTCTTATTTATAGAGTGTAGGAGGAGAATGGGCAATCCAGCCAGAACATTACCCGGACAGGAGGCCAGTGAGATGACGCAAGTGAATTTGCTGGCGGAACAGGGAAATAAAGCATACTGGCCAGGTACACATTTTATCGGATGGACTGAGAAAAGCTGAAGTTCGGAAGTGGTTCCATCCCCCATACACTAGGTGGCAGTGGTCCTTGTATGGTATCCCAATCAGAACACCTGCATGGGGTGCTTGGGAGTTGGACTCCGGAAGTGTAGCTCTGTTGGGGTCCCTGCTATTGATATAGGGCACTGTCAGGGGAGAACCTACCTACTTTTTCTGTGGTTCCTCAAGACACCAGAAGCATTCCTAGGTTCAGCTTAAAAGGAACCCGCTACCTCACATTGGGGAGTCAGAATTGGGAGGCAGTGGGCAACCCTCAGTGAAGGACTGAAAGAGGGAGAATTGTTTATTTATGTACTTGTGGCTAATTTCTGGAGAGGTGATTGAAAGTGCCTTGTAACAATAAATATCTTTTATTATTATTCTAAACGAGTATGTTGTATTGCTGTGTCTTCAGTCCTGGGCCCTGTGGTGCCCCCTTGTGGTCACAACAGTTTTATCCATATTCTGTAATACAAATTCTAATTCCTTTCACATTGATGTGATCATACTCTTCTTCTTTCGGCTGGTCCTGTTAGGGGTCGCCTCAACAGGTCATCTTTTTCCATATCTTTCTGTCCTCTACATCTTGTTCTGTTACAGCCATCACTGCATGTCCTCTCTCATAACATCCATAAACCTTCTCTTAGGCCTTCCTGTTTTCCTCTTCCCTGGCAGCTCTATTCTTTAACATCCTTCTCCCAATATACTCAGCATCTCTCCTCTGCACATGTCCAAACCAGCGCAATCTCGCCTCTCTGACTTTGTCTCCCAACAGTCCAACTTGAGCTGACCCTCCAATGTACTCATTTGTAATCCTATCCGTCCTCGTCACACCCAGTGCAAATAGAGTATAATTCACTTTGTGATTGATTTTGTTCTAGTATCAGAACATTATTTAT